>NC_056746.1:1270733522-1270856022 GCF_019279795.1 Protopterus annectens | reverse complement strand
TCATCCAGACAGTCACATCACAGTCATGTTACATCCCACACTACACCTGCAAGTGTCACCACTTCTCCATTAAGCAACATGGGTTGAGTGTTTCTGGACATGACATGGGCAGCCAGGAATGCAGTGTGAGCCATCCTCATTCACATCCTAGACTGCATTAGTGTAACACCAACATTCTATTCTGTCACTGTGTCACTGTGCATGATGATATCTTAACTTTGCAGTTGGTAACTCAGTTGTGCACACCTCCTATGTCCCACACATGTGCCTGTGTGCACCTCTTTGGTGATGTACTTAGCAGATATTCTTCCTGGATTGCTGTTTTCTCTTGGAGTTTTGTATGCATTCATAGTGCTACACATTAAGGTAAGGTTATGTATGATGTTCACTGTTTACAACTGATGAGTCATTTCCATTAGTTGTGAACTGTGCTGCTGTTGTGGGCAACACATGAACATAGATGTTTACTCTGTATACTTATGCACCTGTGGCCAGTTATTTTATTTTATCAGTAATACAAACCTAGCGTTGTTGCCTCACAGCAAGATGTTGTCACGTTCGATTCTCAGCTAGAGCATCTTCTGTGTGGAGGCATGCGTGAATGGGCGTGCCTTTGTTGAAGGTTGTGCATCAGGGCTGGTAACTCGGCACGTAAAAATCCACTAGCAAACATTAGCGGACCGGAGTTCCGCTGTGGCGACCCCTAACCGGGATAAGCCGAAAGACACAACAACTAATACAAACCTAGATTTAGTAAAGGAAGTTAACTTGTTTCAGGAATAAGACCCTGACATATCTCTCAACAGTCCAGATTTTTGCAGAATGGCCAGATTTTTGCCTCATATTTTTGGTCTTTTCCTCGCAAACTTTGTGCAGTTTTTTTGGCAAATCACTGAGGAATGAAGTCACCAAATAATGACATACCCCCGGATTCATGAATCCTCTGTGTAAGACTTAATAAGTCTTACTCGAAGGCTGCAGTTGAACGGTATGATGTCAGCGTGCCATGAATATGCATGAGGGCACGCTGACCCAACCATAAGTCCTACACGGACCGTGTAAGAAAGCAGGGGGCGTGTCCGACTACCGAGCAGTCTAAATGTCCACGCCCCTGCAAGTGTTGAAAATAAAAGTAAATAAACAAGAGCAAGTCTGCTCAAATGTCGCTGCACCCAACACCTCATGTGTGATATTGTAAACCCCCATCACACATCTAAAACGCATAACATTTTTTTTTTTTAAATACCCAAAATAGCTGGCAGTATTTGTGCGTGTGTGTGCGGGTGTGCCTATTGCTTAGCTACAGTTAGCAATTCTGACATGGAAGAGCATAAGAAAGAATGTTTATGCAAATCACACCAAAAAGCAATAGCGTAATGGTAGAGCGTTCACACAAAGAAGAGGCATTCACGGTTTGAGTCCCACCACTCACTTTTGTATTTATTTTTTAAATCAGTATACGGAATAATACCCAACATATATGTTTAAACATAACTAAAAAGTAGTGAAATGGCCAATGTATCAGTGAATAAAATAAATATTTTAAAGAATCCCAATATAAAATTGCCCGCAGTTAAGCAGTGCGTCACCCAGCGCAATATAGTTGCCCCTAGCTAACTCGCACTTTACCCAGCACAATGTAGTTGTCCATAGCTTAATTGCACTTTACCCAGCACAAAATAGTTGCCCAAAGCTAAATAGCGCTTTACCCAGCACAATCGGTTTGCGCAAAGGTGCGCACGGCGCCAACCAGCGCACCGTCGGGCAACGTGGAGCAACGTAGAGCAAAGTTGCTTAAACACAACCACGCCCCCTAATTTGTCTGGACAGTAGTAAAATAAAATGCAATGATAAGGTTTGAACCCAGGACACTGTGCACCATAATCAAAGTACTGAACCACTAAGCCACGACAGCTTAGGAGAAGCATCCACTGTTAACATATTTATAGTAATAAATGTTTGATTAACCATTGCTAAGCAAGTCTGCAGTCAGCTGAGAATATTCAAAAATGGCTAATCACAGAAAAGTGTGGGAAATGCGGCATATTTAAGCTGCATAGGCGGGAATACTCACCATAACTGATTGTAGCTCCCATCTGCAGTTAGAATATCTGGTGCTGGAGAGGGTACAGGCTTTTGAGCGCAAAGCTGGGGCATTGAGGAGTCAAGATATATGGTTTGGTGCCTAGTCCATCAGTATGAGACTCGACTCCTGCAGGGCCAGTTCCAAGGAATGGAGTATAAGGCGGAGGCTTAGAGCCGATTGGCTCATGAACTCACCAGTGCCACAGGCATCCCTCGGACTGGTGAGCAGGTCCATCACCACCATGCAGACCTGAAGAGGTGGAAGCAGGACCTTCTGAACCAGTGGATCCAGGAGGCCCGTCAAATGTGGGATGCCCCACTACTAAGTAGGTAGCCATGGAATGCAGTATGTAAGATAAGTTAATATAGTCTAAATAATGGATAGGTATGTCTCAATATCCCTTTATTTACTCCACAGCTGCAGGTGCTCATGCTATGAATCAGCAAGCCTATGCAGATAGGCTGCTAAGGCTACGACACCAGGCAGGTTAGTAAATATTCTGCATGTATCGTTACATGATATATGTGAGTGAGCATGAGAAAAGTGTTTAAGCCCAATAATACATCAATAAAATGTCCTGATTAAATCCTCTGCATGTACTGTTATATAAAAAACATCAGTGAGCCAGAAATAGAGTGTACTAACCCAGCAATCAAGGTAAAATAATTCTAGAATACTATCCCTGCATGTACTGTCATAACATATAAGTGAGCAGGCCTGAAAAAGAGTGTTGTAACCTATCAAGAAAGGTATAATATGTCCTGAATATGTCTTCCATATGCACTGTAATAACAAGTAAAGGAGAGAGCCTGTAGAAAAGAGTGTTCAATGTAATTAATAAAGGCATAAAACTTGGAGTGTGTCTGTGTCACTTACTTTGAAATGTTGTTGTACCCTTGCAATAAAAAATAGTACTGTTGTATTAGGTGCTGTCAACCCACAGTTGTGCAGTCCCATAGGAAGTGGATGAAGGAAGTGGCAGTAGCTGTGAAGTATAAAACATTAATTCCCTGAATAAATCCTCTGCATGTACTGTTACATATCATAAGTCAGACAGCCAGGAATAGAGTGTAGTAACCCATGAATAAAGCAAAAACATGTCTGGAATACTATCTCTGCATGCACTGTCATAGATAAAAAGTGAGTGAGCCTCTAAAACAGTCTTGTAACCTATCAATAAAGGTATAACATGTCCTGAATAGGTCTACTGTATGCAGTGTAATGTCAAATACAGGAGAGAGCCTGTAGAAAAGAGTTTTAATGTAAATGAGAAAGGTATAATACTTGCAGTGTATATGTGCCAGTTACTCAGAAATGTTGTTGTACCCTTGCAGTGAAGAAATGTTACTCTGTTGTAGAGAGTGCTGACAACCCCCAGTAGTGCAGTCCCATATAAAGTGGATGAAGGAAGTGCCAGTAGCTGTGAAGTATGCAACAGTCCTAAGTTGTGAAATGGCTGAAATGCATAGGTAAATCTGGCACACGAGTAGACTGTCAAGGTGTTCCCGAGAAATGTTAGTGTGTTACCTGAAAAGTAGGGTTGTGTAGAAAACAAGTAAAAAAAAAGCCATGTAAACACATCCAGATGTGCAGATACATAAACAAGTCAATTTAATACAAGTATGTAGCAGTAACATCTGCATCCTGGACAGTTACCATGGCAGATATAGGCCAGGTATATCATGAAGTAGCAAAATCCATAACGCAATCAAATGCATATTGCCTAGTGTAAGAATACATGTAGGGGATATACACCTGCAATCAATAGGAATGTAGTGTACAGTTAAAGTACTAATAAGATGTTAATGGAGGTTTCTTTTTACACCCTATTCCATGTGCATAAACAATGCAATTCCACACCTCAATGGGTATGTCTAATCTCATAACATTTGTTGGGACATATGTCCTATTGTTATATAAAATCTGCACTTACGTTGATGCATGTCCCCTGTTAAAACACCACAATCTTGGTGGACTGTTACCACCAATCATCCCTGCATGCTGTTGGAATGTCCACTGTCGTTCAATACATGCATGTGTTATGCTTGCTGTTCAACTGTTGTAACCCTGGTGTGTTGGGTTAATGGGAACATTACTGCATGCTGTTACAAATAACTTGGAATGCTGTTGTTTATGTTGTAATTAAACACACCTAATCACAGAACGTATGGGAAGGCCGGTCCCAGCGGACCCACCGGTCCCACCTCAGCTGACAGTTGCACCTGGCACCAGTAGGTCTGGTGCCCAGCCTGGGCCACCCTCCTCCGTAGGTCCTGTGCCACCTTCAGGTGGAAGCGCTGCAGGGGATGGGGCTCACCCCCCCCCCCTGCAAGCGTGGGTGGAGAAGGGCCTCCTGTCATCCTCAGAAGGGTCCGAGTTGTGGTGCGTAGGGAGATCCAGCGTTTAGTCACTGATCCCCTATGCCAGCTTGAGGCGAGAGTGGCGCGACTCACGGGTGAGCCTGCCCCTCCTACGCAGCCCCCAGCACAGCGACCCTTGGGTCTGTGAAGGTCCAGTGGTGACTGCCCATGGGTGGGGATTTCAGTCCCACTGTTACCATCTGTGGGCTCATGGGCTTGCGATTTCCAAACATCCATCCCCGTCAATTGTGTTCACCCACCCAATGTGTCATACTCTGCCCCTGGATGCATCTTGTTTGTCTTCTCTGTTTACCTTCCCAACCTACCTCCCCAAATATACCTACTTCCTCTACCTCACTTTCCACTCTCCCCTGAAAAAAAAAAAAAAAGGGCAATATGTACCCGAAAAAAAATTACGCCCCATACATAGCTTCCCATTTCGCACACATATCCATTGGACATGTACACTGATAATTCTAATTGGCAGTACAACAAACTATGTTGTCCTCACCCCTCTCTAAGGGGTGGACGGTTTCAAATTTCACTCCAAATTTTCAATATATGCACAGCTGTTGCTGGTAAAGAAATGGGCAGCTATGGACCTTCCCTACACCTGCCCTGCACCTCCCAAGCTTGTTTTCCTACTGTCTTTCCCTTTCTGTGCCCCCTTTTTCACCACTTTCCTATCTCCCCATTTTCATTTCTTTCAAAGAAATTAGAGTGGGGGTTAGCGGGAGCAAGCACTTTTAAGCAGTAGTAAGCGGGATTAAGCGAGTGAGCGCATGTGTGCGCTTAGCTAAGCGTCATGCAAACACACTCAAACCCTCTTACAACTGCTTAAAAGTGCCTTAGTCACTCTATGGCAGAGCCCTTGTTTTGTTGAGCAGTAAAATAAAAAGCCTCTGCCAGTCTCGAACCCCAGACCAGTGACACAATAGACTGCATGAATTACCACTAAGCCACAGCATATATACAAATAGCTTGGTTCTGAAATAAATATATCATGCATTACAATGAGGGAATGTAAATGGAAATTAGGACTGGTATAACACAAACCCTTTTCTGTGGGTCTTTACCAGCAGTGGTTGTGGAATTGCATGACATGACTGTGAAAGGAGAACCAGCCATCCTAGCAGGGAATAATGTTACAGTAGCACCTTACAAACACTACACAGTATCAGACCAGGATAAATACTGGCCACAGGAATACAGTGCAATAACCACATTTGTATGGCAGTTAACTGTGTAAGTGAGAAAAAAGTACATACTCCCATATATCCTGTGTTAGCATTTGGAGGGGTGCGTACATGTCTACACTGAGATGTGTGTACTGGAAGCAGCAACATGCAGGTATGAGTACAACATACATATAACTGGCTACAACCCTAGCACCAGATAAGAGACATATACCAACCTTCAGACTGACACAGCGGTGTCCAGAGCAAACAAGAATGTGCCCCACCTTTGAAATCTGAAAGGGCTACATCTACCTAACCTAGCATTTTATAGCAGTGGACTGCAATCACAGTGAGTAATGCAATCACCAAACAGCAGGCTGCATGCAATTACTGAATGGTGGGCAGCAATTGGTGCAGAGGCTGTCACATGCACAAGTGCAGATACCTAGAAAAGCAGGCTGTACCTGCAGCCCACACATGCAATTATATCATTGCAGGTGCTGTGAGATAGAGAGTGAGAGAGAGAGAGAGAGACATGGACACAGACTGAGACAGAGACAGAACAGAGTGAGTAACAGAGACCGAAGGTTAAATAGAGGGCAAAAACCCAAAACAAACCACCAATAAAAAAAAAAACAAAACTACAAAACCGTAACACACGGAGCAGGGAAATACAAAGGTAAGGTATGTAACTCACATGTATGTGTTGGCATGTTGTAGATGTTCCCGAAGAGTACTCTACACACTGCAAAGCATCCATGTGTGGCAGCAGTATGTATCTATCTGTATCTGAACATGTGAATAGAGCAAGGGACATACTGCAACTGTTAGTGAAGGGTGGGCAGCTATCTATCAGTGAAGGTTGATATATGCATATATCCATGTAGGTCATAGTGTGTGGCCTAGAAGACAGCATGCAGTGTGCAGGAGTGGCCTTAGGTCAACTGGTGCCCTAGGCAAAAGGGCCCCATGGCACCCCCTACCACACTTCCTGGTGCCCCATCCTTGTGTCCACATAAATAGTGGAAAAGCACCCCTGCTAGAGCGGCGCCCTAGGTGGCCGCCCAGTAGGCCTATGCCTAAGGCCAGCTATGGCAGTGTTGATACATGTCATGTGGTGGTTAAATGCTGTGGGACAGATTTGTCAGATCTGATGTGTTACAGACAGTGAGGCCTGCTAATGCTACAAGGGCAGAGGACACCCACATGCATTCTGCGCAACACTGTGCAATTTAATCACATACATGTACATCCCACAGCTGTCGCATAAGTGATATCCCCACCATGAAAGGTGGACTGTACATGTGCCTATATGTACATCCATGTGTACAGCAATGGATGTGTACATGTATGTGTATAAATATGCATATAAATAATATATATATATATATATATATATATATATATATATATATATATATATATATATACATATAGAGTGAGAGAGAGAGAGACATGGGGTCATATGTACCGCAACAGGTGTGTGGTGAACAAGGCATGGACTGTAGACAAGTGTTGATACTGCAGTGCCATTCCACCTTCCCAAAACAGTGTACCCATTAACTACCACATAGGCAGAGATCTACCTAACAGTGAAGGTGTGATAAGGGAACATGGGACACAGGTGGACAGTAGCCTCCACTTTGAGGAAGACAGTGCCACACTACACCTGTAATCTGTCTGTGTGGTATGTGTCATGACAACAGGTGTGTCATCTATGGAAGTATAGGGTAGAGTTCCCCTCTACTCATCACAATGCCCTGTGTGGTATGTACTTCACATGACAACTACACCAGGTGAACAGGCCACAGACAGACCACCCAAAGGGTAATAATGTCTGCAAACAGATGCCCTATGCAGACTGACTCACAAAACCACAACTACACTGTATTGCATACTGGCCACACAGAGGTGACCTCTGCTGGACATACAGAGGTATGTCACACCCATAGCTGGGTGACAACCACCATGGCAACATATCACAATCCCTCGGGGATACACGCTCTAGGGCCTTAAACCTTGTCAGCTCACTAAACAGCACATGCTGGAGGGATAGGTTCCCATCTCAGAGATATGCCATACACTGGAATAGACCACATAGCAATAGCAAACAAGGCTCCTCCTTAGCAGTTGTTATAAATACCCCTGATGATTGTGTGGGAGATTGTTAATACACCCCAGGATACACCTCTGTGGTTCAGGTTGGCAGGGGCAAGTGAAATCAAAGTACATGTGTGTCAAAGGCCAGGGTAGCATATGGCTAGGCTGCCATAGGCCCTAGGGCCAATAGCATATTACCTACCTATGACACTATGCACTCACACATGTACTTAATGCAATAGCGGCTATGTGAGGTTGAAAAAGTGTAATGCTGAATGTGTGCAAGGTCTGTAAATGTGTGATAGCTTAGTGTGATGTTGTATCTGACATGGTAGTGCCTATCCTAGCTGTGAGGACAGCAACTGATGTGTAATGTACTGTTAGGCAGACATAGTAGTACGGCATATGATGTGATGTAGTTCTCCGTTAATGGATGTGGTGTCTCATTGTAGGCTAAAGCAATACATGTATGCTTAGTGAGTGGTACTGCTGATGAATCCATCACCAATATGAACTGTAGTACTATCTGAAGCTGTAGGCCTAAACAGCACAGTATGGTGTGCGTTCACATTGCTTGGAAACACTGTCATGTGTGTTTCCTGTAGTCTGCACAAAGGACAGACTGCAGGCATAAGGGTGTGTAAGTAGTGACACACAGCACCGTATGGTACACAGGTAATGCTCATCTGTGTTGACATACAGTGGTGCATTGTATGTTTGCCTGATGTGTGTGTGATTATGCCTGTACAATGGTTGCAATCATATGTGTGTTACAGGGTTAACGTGTGTATCCAGGAACATTTATAGTCTGTTACAGCAGTATGCCACCTATAGTAACATCTGGGCACATCTGTTAGGCAGGGCTATGGCATCAATGACTAGGGTGGTTGATTGGTACTACTGTACCTGTACTTTACATCCATTGCAATGGATGACATCTCTGTTCGTGCATTGGTGTGATATACACCCCTGTCTTGAGGTTGTGCAATGTGTCACAAACAGTGTGTCGGGTACTGTTGTATAGTGGTGTGATATATAGAGTCTGCCAGGCAGTGTTAGTTAGTTGTGGCCTGAGAACCAATAAGTGCTATTGAACGTGTGTAACTTCTGACAGACAATAGGACGGTATATATGTCAGTAAAGTGATATCTGTGGGTAAAGGTGTAAAGTGTGCCACAGGACACTCTCACACATATTGTTCATATCTTTTTCAGCCAGATGGCCCACCAACGCAACCGAGCGTACACAGCGGATGAGGAAGAGGTGATACTCAACAGCCTTTTGCAGCAGTACACAATGCTCTTCTCCAGAAGCAGCCAGCACCAGCAGGAGCGGACTGCACTGTGGCAGGAACTTGTTAGTCAGGTAAATGACATAGGCATGCATAACCAGACATATGAGCAGGTACGCCATCACTGCAGTGATTTAATTAGACAAGTCCGGCGGCGTGCGTCTGATATCCAAAGACAGCAGCTTGCCACAGGTGGTGGGGTGGCCATTCATCCCCCCCTCACCAGAGCGGAGGAGCTGCTCCTAAGCATGGTGGCTTCTGGACAACAGCTACATCAACCTCTGACATGTGTTGTAATGGAGGCCAGAGCCACCCAGCATTTCCACCTGGAGCAAGAAGGTAACATGCCCTATCTGTAGACTACAGTTAACTGTATTGTTAGATTATGTGTACGTGAGATGTGTACTGCGTGTTTAGCAGTTCCGCTGCCTAGTGTTGTGCAATACAGATAGTTTGAATAATATCCCTACACCTGTAACTGTTGACTTTGTTGTACTGCAGTTTAGCATACCCACTGTAGCAATGCCACAGTTGTGGCCACTGATGAACCCTTTCATATTCTCGTAGGTCCCTCTGGTGTGACGGCAGGGCAGCTGATCCATGCTGGTGAGTGTGTTATACCTTGCAATGTTGGTAATGAAATATGCATGTCATAGGTGAGGTGTAGGCCATGTACACGTAACACACCTACGCATAATGCATGCCATGCATGTTTGCTGTGAGACGTTGCACAGCTCAGTAATGTCAGTAGCTGCCTCAATGACATGCAATACACAGAGCATGACACATAGTTGTGGCAACTCCGTACTGCACATTGGATAGGCATAGTTGCAACACCTGTACACAACATAAGACATTTATCACATGCAGTACACAAAGTCATGCTACATATGGTGTAAGCACACACCCGCTGTAAGGTCACACGTCAGTATCCCACATGTCATCCACACACACATGATGTACCTCAGGGGTAGAGGCCTATCATGGGGTTGTGCAACACTCTTCAACACATAACACAGTCATGTTAGGCAATGCTCCCTACTGGGCACCTCATACACCCATGTACAAAGTGACTGTGCAATAGTGAACGTATCCACGGCACTGCAGTTCAGGTACAGCATGCTAGGCAGTGGTCTGTCACACAGTAGTAGCCGTGGATGACCACAAGATGCATGATGATGATGATGGCACATGGTACTACACCCCATCCACTTACAGTGACCACAGTACTGCACATAGCAGTCTTTGCTGTGCACCTCATTGTTCTGTGTGTGCAAACATATGCACCTATACACACCATGCATAGCACATTGTGTGTGTGCTTACATATGCTAGTATACACATTTTGCACAGCAGTCGCCATCTGTACAAAGAGTCACATATATGTCCTGGAATGCTATTGGGTGTATAGGTCACATGACACACATTGGGTATGTGTTGTGTTTAATGTTGCAGTCATGTAGCATGCCATGTCATGGCTGGCAACAACATATCTGCAATATGTCCCACACGCACCATAACCACTGTGCAATGTCCATGTTGTGCATTGGGATTCCTTCATGTCTACATGCACCACTCATCCCATGTCTGTACATTGCATGCATTTGCTACACCTGTGCCCACTATTATGTGCTATGAACACAGACACTGTCACCAGACATGGCAATCTATGTATCACACAGATAACACATGCAGCTATGGTATGTATACCATTGAGTGATGGTGCAAATGACATTGCAGAGCAAACAATACTTGCACAGCAATGTTGTGTCCATGTACACATTGTGTTCCAGGGTGTAGCCAATCACTGAACAACTACACACATGCATCAAAGCCATGTATAATGTCATTAGATAGGGCTGTCTACACTTGCACTGCATGGTGTTGAGCAACACATGGTCTGCCTACTGACACGTGTGTGGTAACTGTTAGCCTTGTGATACTGTCACCCACAATCACCCACTATTGTGTATGTGTTGGATTGCTGGTGTGTGTGTGTGTGTGTGTGTGTGTGTGTGTGTGTGTGTGTGTGTGTGTGTGTGTGTGTGTATGTGCTGTGGTGAGCAGTGTATTTCTGTGCATGTGTGCATGTGTGCATGTGTGCATGCATTCATGTGTGCATGTGTTCATGTGTGCATATGTTCATGTGTTCATGTGTGCATGTGTTCATGTGTTCATGTGTTCATGTGTTCATGTGTGCATGTGTGCATGTGTGCATGTGTTCATGTGTGCATGTGTTCATGTGTGCATGTGTGCATATGTTCATATGTTCATGTGTGCATGTGTTCATGTTTTAATGTGTACATGTGTGCATGTGTGCATGTGTGCTAACATGTAAAGTGCATTTCCTGTCTTCCTTCCACAGGTGCTGAGTTAGGCATGGCTGAATGCAGCAGGGAACCTGATGTCTCCGCCACTAATAGTGGAGATGATGAGACATGTATTGTGGCACAGGAAGGTCTGACAGGGTCTGTTGTTGGTCCACCAATCGACAGTACACAGCGGTCAACCCCATCTATACGCACTCATACTGCCAATACATCCCTTGTCACCAACGGCCGTAGCTGAGGGACAGCATACAGTTGGCATTGACCAGGAGAGTGTGGTACCTATGGCACGTGCATCCACTCACAGCAGCCATAGCCGGATTACCGGAATGGTACCACATAGGCGGATGTCCAGGGGTTCCCGGGGGAGCACCACTGGTCGTATTGCCCCTGGCAGATGTGCCCCCGGAGATATTACAACCTCCAGTATGTTCCGGGCTGTAATGCAGGCACAGGCATGTATGGAACGGTACACCCAACAGGGACTAAGGGCGCAGAGGGCCCATTACACTGCTATCAATGACAGCATCCGTGACCTTGCAGGTGCCATCTGGAATTACACCGAGGTCATTGATAGCCGTTGGAGGGAGACATTAGATGTCCTCCACAATGTGTTAGTCATGAGCCAGGACTGTGCGGGAAGGATGAGAAGTCGATGTGGATGCATGCCAGCAACAGCATCAGCATCAGCTGGCAGTCGTCACGGATGGACCACGGATCACAGCCGCTCCCGTAGTGGCAGTACCAGCCCCAGCAATGCTGGGGCTGGCCTGTCCATTGACCGTCCTACTAGATCACATGCACATGGCACTGGCCAGTCCCAGCAGGAACATGGGTCCATCATCATACCTCTGCCTCTGATGATAGCACCCAATCAGGGTTGGTACCCGATACTGCCGGTAGCACCCCTGCTAGGCACAGGTACTGTGTCCGTGGCCGGAGACAGTGATCTGTATGGCCTAGCAGTTACAGTCTGTGGCTGTCCCACAACCGCCCGTATATGGCAGCCACATGGTGGAGTTGTGTGCATGCAGGCACACACACATTTACCATACAACTAGGGCTCACACATACACACACACATTACATCAACATTGGCCCATGCAGTACTGTTGTCCCTCACACACACACACACACACACACACACACACACACACACACACACACACACACACACACACACACACACAGACATGCCGATTGGATGGGTTAATGTCGGGCTCTGGCAAACCTACAACACACCCTGTGCATATGATGACACCTGTGCCACCTTCTGTCATCTGTCACATTGATGCAGGAATAGGCTAACATGGTTCTGATGCACAGGGTGACATTATAGCAGTGTAGCAATAGTAGCAAGTTGCCAACAGGAAGGTGTACTGATATCCTTGTAGGTATATCTGAGCAGGCATTATGCATCACAGTTCTGATAGTCATTGTAGCATTGTTTACACCAGTGTTAGGTCTGAGCATGTATTGTCCACCCATGTGCCACTTGGTTGAAGTGTACAGTGTTGCCAGCATGTGTTAGTAAGTGGACAGTACGTGTGTGATGTGTGCATTACAAATTAGCGGGTGTACATCTGTGAACATGGTGTGTGCGCACTGTCTGCATGTACGTGCATAGTGGACACGTGGGATGTGCGACATACCCTATTCTACACATTGTTAACATCTCATGGTATCTTTCGATGTCCAGTATGCATTCTACTACAGATATGTACTAAAATGGGGTACACATGTGTGTATGACATGGGTTGGCACTATGCTGCGGGAGATACCGTTGATATCTGTCAATGATCTGCAGTCTGGCAGTAAACACCATCTCAACAGCATGACTATAACCAATCATTAGATGATGTCCTGACAAATGACTCACAGTTGTAGGGAACTCAGTAACAGTTGGATCCTTCCAGTACTATACTATAACAGTAACCAGTGGTATTGACCGCCACACGTTCCTGGGACCACACCTGTGTGGCACAAAGCCCTCTTTGGTACATGCAAACATACTAGGGATATGTTCATCCACATCTGGAAATGCATGCATTGGCCTACACTGCATTCCCTGGATGGGACGCATATCCTACACAAGGGTATCATACAGACAGATACCTGTTGTCCAATACATGCTTTATAGCAGTACACCGTCTATGGCATAGTCATCCACATTTACTATACATACTATTCCGACAGTACCACATAGGTGGTAGCCCTGAACATGTATGTTGGGTACGAATGTGTACAGACAGACACGTGTTATCTCATTTGTCCCTTGGTATCCACATATCCATAGGTATTGTGGGGTCCCTTGGTATTTCACATAACACATTAGGGGCCTGCATGCATATCCACAGGGCTGGTGCACACCTATCATGACTGTCCATTATTGCCAGTCGTTGTTGTGTATGAACATGTCTGACGTATACCCCAGAAATTACCCTCACTCACAGTACTCTATAGTACGTGTCATGGGTGTGTGTGGCAGGGATGTCCTTGGCCACGGATCACTACATTGGCTGGTCTTGACGCATACATACATATGTGACCTATGATCTGAGAAGCAGCGGCACAATCTGTCGAAGGTTACAAATGTATTCATGTAGTATGCAGGCTTCACACCTATGTACTGATTGAGGTCACATGTACACAAATCTATTTGACACACAGATACCCGATGTGTGCAATGCACATACTGTTTGAAACATAGTCATACCATAGTAAAAGCAAAACACACACTACATTGACCACCTGTGGCACACACACACACTCAGCATTTGCAGGACTCAAACCCCTACCTAACTATGTTTTGATACTAGAGAAATACGCATTACCACGACATGCTATATGCATTACTGTGTGGTTTCTGTTCTCCTTGAATAATTGTAGGATGCTGACATCATCAGACTTTCCGAAGAGGGATGTACCTCTTTTAAAATGTGTTTTCACTGTCTCCAAAAAGGCTACTCCTCTCAAAGGAAATCACACACATACACACATCCCCCCACACACACTTGGCGTTTGCAGGACTTAAACCCCTACCTGACTATGTTATAATACTAGTGAGATACGCATTAACACGACACGCTATTTGCTTTACACACTTGGCAAAGAGGTATTCACCACTCCTAATGTATTTCCACAGTCTCCAATAAGGCCACTCCTCTCAAAGGCAGTCTCACATACACACATTCAGCGTTTGCAGGATTCAACTCCCTACCTAACTATGTTATGATACTAGAAAGAGATGCATTAACACGGCACACTATTTGCTTTACTGGGTGGTTTCCTTTCTCCGTCTGTATTTGTAGGATGGTGACATCATCAGTCTTTCCAAAGAGGAATCTACCTCTTTTAGTGTGCTTTCCCAGTCTCCAAAGAAGGCACTTCTTTCAAAGACAATTGCACACATACACACATCCCCCCCACACACACAGTCAGTGTTTGCAGGATTCAAACCCCTACTTAACTATGTAATGTTACTAGAGAGAGATGCATTAACACAGCATGCTATTTGCTTTATTGGGTGGTTTTCCTTCTCCGTCTGTATTTG
Source organism: Protopterus annectens (assembly GCF_019279795.1). Classification (NCBI taxonomy): domain Eukaryota; kingdom Metazoa; phylum Chordata; order Ceratodontiformes; family Protopteridae; genus Protopterus; species Protopterus annectens. The sequence goes on along the minus strand of NC_056746.1, from coordinate 1,270,841,127 downwards.
CAGGATGGTGACATCATCAGTCTTTCCCAAGAGGAATGTACCTCTTTTAGTGTGTTTTCCCGGTCTCCAGAAAGGGCACTCCTTTCAATGACAATTGCACACATACACACACCCCCCCACACACACACAGTCAGCATTTGCTGGATTCAAACCCCTACCTAACTAGAGAGAGATGCATTAACATGGCGTGCTATTTGCTTTATTGGGTGGTTTCCCTTCTCCGTCTGTATTTGTAGGATGGAGACATTATCAGTCTTTCCAAAGAGGAATGTACCTCTTTTAGTGTGTTTTCCCACTCTCCAAAAAGGGCACTCCTTTCAAAGACAACTGCACGCACTCAGTGTTTGCAGGATTCAAACCCCTACCTAACTATGCTATGACACTAAAGAGAGAGACACATTAACACAGCGTGCTATTTGCTTTACTGGCTGGTTTTTCTTCTCCTGCTGTATTTATAGTATGGTAACATCATCAGACTGGACATGGTAATGTGTGTACACTTTGTTTTATGCCATTCCAGGAATGGTCCATGTGGGTCGTCGGGTGTCAACAGCTTGAACAGGAACTCATAATCATTACCTTGTGTGATCTATCTGTGGACACATTGGCATTCCTTCATATGTCAACACATATTTATGCACAGCTTGTTGGTTTTGTGGGTACTACATGTGTCTGGTATGTTGATAAAGGGCTATTCAAAGTCTATGTGAGACATGTGTAGATATGTTCAGTGATGTATGTCCAGGGTGGCTGCCTTGCAAACAGTCTAGCATGTTTGGGAACCATGATCCGCACATGAACATACCACAGTTAGTAGGGTTCTGTGTATGTCAGCTTCCAATAGCTCTGTTTATGACTTCAACCATGATGGACTCCATGGCCTTGCAGATCAGACTTCATAGGCGTACTGGACTGTACTTCCCATGGTGTGTTGTGCACCAACACTTGTGTGGAGTGCCATATGTTGCTGTAACACATTCAACGATTCCACATCCTGTGTTGGGGGGGGAGCTCAGCTGACTGTTCAGGTACAGGATCTGTTTGTTCTGTAGTTTATGCATGACACATATTGGGAATCAATGTATTCCACTTGCTGCCATGCTTTTGGCATTGGGGGTTGCTGTTCATCCATTCTACATGTGATATCTCCTGGTATGATGATATTGATTATCATCAGTGGGAGGTGGGTCTGTATATATGGGCCTGTCTGTCAGGATGTCGGCATTGTCAGTCAGGTACAGTTGGCCCTGACTCAGGACATATATGGGTGTACATTGCTATATATCACATAGCTGTCGGAGGTGTCATGATTTAGTCTGGACTCCTTCTCAGCTACTCTTTACAGAACACCAATGAACCTGAGCACTAATCCCTGTTATACTCTTTTACACACTTAACACCCTACTGATCCTTTGTGATCAGGCTACAGTGTATGTCATCATAATATCCCAGCATGTCCAGGGGTCGGTTTCGTGTGTACTCTCCAGTCCAGCTGGTGAATATTGTGATGTTGACACAATGTCACATCTGCCTCATGTACACAGACAACCCTCTCTTCCTCCCGACAAACTCAGATATATGTGTGAGCTGCACCTATAGAGACATACAGGGTGCTGAACTCTCTCGACCCATGACTGGCACAGTCTATCAGGTGGTGAAGGTAACCGCACACACCACAAATCAGTCTCACATATCCTCTGGCGACAGCACTCAAACCACATTATCACACATAGACATACTCGGACGCTGTGAATTAACTCTGCCTAAGCAGCAGAGACCTCCACAGCAGGCACACACACAACTGCTACCCCACTACAATACCCACATATCACATAGTTCACAATGTCAGTGTGCCACACAGTCACTGTCCTTCGGGCTAAACAACACACCTAATACACTTGTAATAGGCGACACTTATTGTCAGACACACTGACGTACCACTCACCAGCCCAAACATGGGAATAGTCACTTTCAGCTGTATGCCAGCTGCCAGGATCTGCCACATAACACATGCAGTCAGGTCACTCCAAAGCAAGTACAGGACTAGCACCATCATTGTCCATGCTGGTGCATAAAACCTCAGATGCTACTCCCTGGACCACATGACAACGTACATGGAGGAACACTCTGATCATGTAACCCAGGCCAGTATGACCCTGACCATGTCTAGCATCTTACACCCACCAATTATGATGTCACAGTATACAGACAAACATATCACGTTTAACAGTTGGCTAACAAATTGGTGTCATTCATAGGGGATACATTGTCTGTCAGCCTGTGGTGACATGCTCGACTTGCCACATAGCTTCACTATGGACGGATTGCACCTGTCACCATTGGACCGTCGAATGCTGGCTAAGGCTCTTGCTACCACCATAGTGCGTTTGTTGAGCAGGGCTCAAAAGACAAACCCGCCTCCATAGACATTACAGGTTAAATGACACTAAGGGTAATGCTGCTCAACACCAGATGTGTTACCCTCATATTGCGGCCACTCAGGACTCTGCTCAGTATGGAGGATAGCGATATCTGTGCACTTACAGACGCCTAGTTCAGGCTCACATATGCACACCAGCACTACCAGGTTATGTTTCATACCATGCTTTCTGACCACAAGACTTGGAACGGACAACACAACTAGGGGAAGTATCAATATACATCACAGATACATCACAGATACACACACTGCACAAGCATCACAGACCATACATATACAACTACCATTGTGCAAAACTGCCTTTCAGTTTGTTGCCTGCTACAGACCACCCTCCCATACTCAGGAACCACACTCGGCATTCCTAAGAACAGTGGAGAATATGAAGGTCTCCACAAACACCATTATATTGGGTGACTTCAAATACACAAATATTGACTGGGGATACTACTCAAGCCCCAACACCCTCGCCCTACAGTCGCTACAATTTGTAAATTCATATGCTATGGCACAACCAGTCACTACAGCCACAAGGGGGAATACATATTGGACCTGATCATCACCAACATGGGGACTCTATGTTCCACACCAGCGATATACCCCTCATTGGTAAGGTCAGAACATACATATATCTCACTGGACATACATATACCCTCCACACACCCATCCTGGGTAATCCTGGTGAACTTCTCATGAGCCACCGTCTCACTTCACCAAAGCAAGGTGGTATCCTTCAGAGACCCTGAGACAGTGGCAAATACGGCTCCGACTGCTGAATCCTTTACATACACATTCTATGGACACCTAGTGGACTGCATGGATTGTGCTATCCCAAATAACAACAGGACACACTCCTCCAATGGCAGGGGACCTGTCTGGTAGACCCCAGCCATTAATAATCTGTACAACGTCAGAAGGAAGCTACTACACGATAGAGCACAATCCCAGATGGGGAAAGCATCTGTGATCTGTACTAGCAGACAGCTACGATCAATCATGAACTTATCTAAGGGCTGCTTCTCATGGACAATTGCACCAGACACGTAGGACTATCACAAGGCCTATTTCAGTTATGTCAGGAACCTGGGTGGACACTCACTGATATGCTGTGAGTTACTGCATACTGACTACACTTACCCTGAACCCACTGGCATTGCCAACATCCTGGCAAACAGGTTCAGTGCAGATGTCACCCTCCCATCCCCCCTAGGGAGCAACTATCCATCCCAACAGAGTGTAACCTCCCTGACATCACACAGTAACAGGTGAGTGCTGCCCTCCCCAAAGCATACATCACAGCATCAATGGGACCAGATGGTGCCCTGGCATGCATCTTACATGAGTTTCATGACAGACGTAACCCTCACATTACATCACTGTGCAATATCGGAGTTACTACAGGATATGTACCCACGGAATGGCGAACAGCGACAGTGGTCACACTCCACAGAGTTGATGCCACGACGGACCACAGACAATATTGCCCTATAAGCCTAACTAGCCTGTTCTGCAAAGCTATGGAGTGTATTGTTATGGGTCTCTTACACATAGACATCGGGAACCTACAGACTCTGTGTCCTACACATTTCAGCGTTGTTGTGGGCAGATCTTGCCTCTTGAACATGTTTGTATTCTTTAGACGGTTAACAGGTCCATCGACATAGGGACAGTTGTCCACACAGCCTACCTGAACCTTGCAAACCCCTTCCACACAATACCTCACTGGGCCATTATGCATAGGCTCACCAGCGTCGATATGGACACATATCTCACATGATGGATTGCTACTTGGATCAGGGATAGCACCCACATGGTCAGAATTGCAGGTGCCATGTCTGACTATACACCAGTTACACGTGGCATCCCACACGGCTCGGTCCTGGGACCTCTCTTGTTCAGTATATATTTGTCTGACGTACAGGCTACCACAGGGGGAATATGGCTGACCTTGTTCGCACTTGACTGCAAACTGGGTGCCATAATCAACTCTCCAGTTGCCACATGCATACTCAAACAGGGTCTCACAGAGATGGATGACTGGTGCTGAGCCATGGCCTACAGCTAAATGCCATTAGTTGCATAGTCATCCCCTTTGGGAATAGTAACATGCCCACACATTACCACATAGGTAGTACTCCATTACATATGGTAGGAGTTGTTAGGTGATTGGGGACATGACTTATTTATATTGTCGCCTTTGACATTCACGTTGCCAAAGTGGTTGGACAGACCTTCTATATAAGCCACCTTATCCCATATGGTTTCACAACTAGATCGAGTGAGGTCATTGTGCCCCTATACTCATCACAACCATGCTTGGTTACAATGCCACATTTGGGGTGTACCTTACCCAACACCTGCAGCAACTGTACTGGCCACAGAAGTTCCTCACCAAGCAGATGTAGGGACTCACACGGATGACCTGCCCAGTTCAGATGCAGTAACTCCAGCTATACTCAGTCGCTTACCACCACCTACTCGGATATGATGTGTGCCTGTTGTTTACAGAAATACCCAACCCAGAATTACTGGACATGCTCCACCTCAGTATATCTGACTCCTTTGGTAGCTACACACTCCATTGACATATACCTCAGCACAGATGTTAATAGGACATGCTGGAGGGACAGATTCTTATCCCAGGGCCTCCACTCACTCTGGATTGTGATCATAGTTTCACATAGGCAGAGCCACCCACTGACCACCTACAGGGGACATCTTGATGGCTGTATGGGTGATCGTATGTTTACCCCTGGGATATCTTCTGTGTCCCTGCTAGACAGAGGCACACTAGCCTAGATGTACATGGGCTATCTTGTGTGAACTACTATTCACTGGCACAGTGTAGTAATCTGACAGGGTTGCAAAAACCAAACACACTCTGGCTAGGCTTGTACATGCCCCAGGGCAGATAGCCTAGTATCGACCTCTGAACCTATGCTTATGTTCGGGATGCACAATATTTATTGCTGATACTGTTTGCAGGTCTTTATCGTCTTTGCTTTCCCAGTTTCTATGAACAACTTAGGTATCTGCAGAGCATATTTGATTAAGACAGGGTTCCACTATATTATATATGTGTCTGTTGTCATGTAACTGTGTGCACAGGGCAGATTGCTGCATAGTGAGAGGTTCCTAAGTTAACACATGCAACTGCCAGATATGTGTGGCCCACTGCTGTACTCAGACATGGCCTACGTGTGTGAGCATGCCCAGTTAAGGCTTTCCATGTTTTGTTGCCTGACATTTGTCTCATTTATTCAAGTGTGTGAGCATGCCCAGTGTGACCTTTCAGTATGTTGCGATCTGAGGTCCACTACATTTGTGGATGTGTGTGAACATGACCAATATTAACATTTATACTGTGTGTGTGTGTGTGTTGGAAGTAAAGTTCTGTTCTTACTGCTGGACTCACCTTTGTGTCATAACTCAACAGGGATTATGCTGTGCCTGCAGGGTTTCCATGAGATACATTGCATAGACTTATCAACATTCCTTCATACCGGCTGACCACTGCAATACTGTCATGGTTTAGTGGTTCAGTACTTTAACTATAGTGCACAGTATCCTGGGTTCAAGGTCCATCACTGCTTTACATTTTCATACTGAGCAGACCAGACTGCTTAAGGGCCAGTTAAGCAAATATGAGCATGTTGGCTTTTGTTCAGCTATGCCCTACTTAGACCAGACTTGTCCAACAGTGCTAAATATTCACCAACTTTGCTGGACATTGCCCAATATTACTCAACATTGACCACAGTTGCACTAGTTGGTGTGTGCGATTCTGTTTGCATATACTACATGGTGGTAAATGCTGTTTAGCACTGCTTTAAATTGCTTAACACATGGCAGTCATGCCTCAGGTGGTGCTGCAGGGCTGCCTATGTTGGATGCACATACTACACTCCCTGTACATGCTTGAAAGCAGGTAGTGTCAACTTAGGCATCCCTTTTACTATATGTGCGAGTCATAGAGAGGTATCATTTCCAGAGTTCCTACTGAGCCAGTGTATGTGCTATGCGTTGCCTCTTTGCCAAGCCAAAGCATACTGGGCATGCCTCCTTCTGCCTACTGGGTCAGGCTCAGGTTGTTCCTCCTCGAGTCACGCTCTGCCTGTGATGGCCTTGGCAATGGTGGGGGGCTGTTTGGCCCAGGCCTATTCTGGTCCTGCTGCAGCTGTTTACGCAGGATCATATTATGTAGCATAGCACATACCATTGGGTAAATGTAGTTGGTGAGTACTGCAAGGCTCCACCAGATGTGTCCAGGCACCGGAACCGTGACTTGAGCAGCCCAAACACATGCTCGATTACATTTCGTGTTTGTGTGTGTGCCTCATTATGGCATTCCTTTTCAGGTGTGTGTGCGTTTCTGATGGGTGTTATCAGCCATGGCTCCAGTGCATAGCCAGCATCCCCCATAAGGTGACCATGTGGGATGTCCCCATTGGCAAATGTCTGGTACAGCTGCATCAGATGCCAGATATGGGAATTATGGTAGCTTCCAGGGCAGCCAGCACACACATTCAGTATCACACATGACCTGGCAGTTGATGGAGGGGAAGCCCTTGCATTTGAAGTAGACCCTACCCCGCTCGCCAGCTGGTGCTTTGATGCGTATGTGCATGCAGTCTATTGCACCCACTACCTCAGGGTATTCTGCTATTTGCTGGAAGAGATGCATATTGCTGGCCAATACCTCACGGGAATTGGGGAAATATACATGATCACCGACATGTGCTGACATGGCATCCAGGTACTGGTGCAGTACCCTGGATGCTGATGCCTGTGATATCCCCATCATATCACCAGTTGTCTCTGGAAGGTAACTGTTGCTAATATTCTTAGGTCAACAAATACCTTAGTTTCCACTGGGATGGGTTTCCCTCTGTTGGTTCTGTGTGTGAGGTGTGGCCTGCACAGCTCAACAGTTTGCTGCAGGAGGTCTCTGTCCACTCTATAGTGCTCCACTATCTCCAGCTCATGTAGCCCCTGGTAGGGTACCCTGGGCCTGTACACTTTTCTCCGTCTCCTCACTGTGGGTTGTCCAGCAGCATTTCCATTGTCATCACCCTCAGCATGGTGCATATGTTGCCTTATAACAGCAATTGCAGCCCCTAACATTTCTTTGTCTCAGTAAAGCTTTTTCAGTTTTCACTACTATTAGCTTACTTCTGTGTCTCTTGTGAGAAACATAATGGACTGTTGTTTGCAGAGTTAGTTTTAAGTGCTAGGCTGGGCTGGGCTAGTGTACTGCCTGTGTAATTGCCTGATTCTGATTGTTTTCACCTGCTAGCTCCACTAGTACTCCCTGGTAGCTTCCTACTATTTGTTGTGCTTCCTATTTCCTTTCAGTTTCCTCAGGGGGGCAGCGCCACGCACACAAGCGCAAACACGCTCACAGCAGTTCACACGTGCACATATGCTTACACGGACTACAACTTGCTTATTCGGGTTAAAACGCGCGCACACCAGCGCAAATGTGCTTACAACACTTTAAACTGCCTTATACATGCGTACTCCGGCTTAAACACACACACTCACGCTTACATGCACGCACACTGTCTTACTCTGGTTTACAGGCACGCACATGCGCGCATACCCGCTCAGCAAGAAACTTTGGTGTTATTCACCTTCCATTTCTTGCCTTTACCTAGCCTACCTGTTGACACACCTCTTTCAATGATGTGTAAATGACAGCTGACACATGCCACTCTGCTCCAATGAGCTTCCCTTCTTTCATACATACCCCACTCGTGATGTCTCTTATCTTCTACTCTGTTACTCCCCTTATCCTACTCCTACACTCCACTGACTGTGCTCATTTGCTGTGTAAACCTGCGGTTCACTATACTAACCCTCCTTTGTATAGGATTGCCTACTAATGCTTGGCTACATCTCTTAGACTGTACTTCCCCCCCTAGCAACCTCTACTCGGTGGCCATGTTGTCTTCAGCCTGTCATTCCCTTGCATTGTAAATTAACAATTTAAATAAAATCCACATTTGTGGGTTTTAATTTTTATTTTTCTGGTTTTTAGAGTGCAGCCCGTTTGCGCGGCACTGCACTACGCTTAAACATCGGAAATCAGAGAAAAAAAATAAATTATTTTTTTTCATATTGCATCAGGAAACATTGCCATTGGCTGTATATTTGGCCATTGGCATGCTTCCTGCACTGGCTGCAACCTTTATTTGGAGCTGTCACAGCTCCATTTTGCTATTTGCAGAACGGTACTCAGTTGTCAACTGAGTACATTTCTGCAGATAACACTGCTCTTACTCGGACAGGTTTAGGTTTCCTGAATTGCAAATCTACCTCATTTGCATGCCTTTCACCTGCATTTGAGGTAATTTGAATAACACGGCCCTGTCCGTGTAAGAGCCATTTTAGGAGCTCTCTTGCATGCCCCTGCAGGCTGTTCCGGGATCGCTCGTTGGACATGATGGCTGCATGGAGTCTTACTCTACTCTTAGACTCCATGCAAGCCATCGTGAATCTGGCCCATACATTTGAGTTTTAGACTTTATATCCTTCAGAAGATGCATGCTAATATAAAATCTGTCATTCTAGCAAATTTCTATCTTTACAAGACCAATATTTACAATTGTCCCTATTTTTGGGCCTTTGTCTCCCCATTACTTTAGGCGTTGTCCAGATTTCTTGCTGTAAGATGTTGAGAGATATGTAGACCGAACATGTATTAGAATCCTGAAAAAAGAATTGTTATAGTGTTTGCAGTAGAGATCGCCCTTTGTGTCATTATGTTACATGACTCGGATACAGAGTAATATATGATAAATGGATAAAAGGGCTATAAACATTCCTAGATGTTATGGTAAATTACACATGCTGCTTATGGGACAGAACAGTTTTCTTCTCTTCAAGGAATGATGCTGTTGACAGTAAGTCAGGACAGCCAGTGACAGTTTTTTTTTTATTTATTAGGTACAAATGTGCTACTTGCCAGCTGGTGTGATACAGATGTAGCTGTGCTACTGAAACTGATGAATAATTGTAGTTGATGGATGCAAATGACTTGCTGACTGCTCTTATTAGCAGCATCTCACATCAATATTTTTGCCAGTACATTTCTGATGCTAGATAAATCACTGTCATAGTCGCTCCTATACAAAGTAGGACATCAGCAGCAAATGGCATGCCATGGTTCTTGAAGAGCTGTGCCAAGGTGAGTAATTAAAATAAGCCAGTGAGGTGCTAGCATATAAGTGCCAGTGGCAGCAAAAAAAAAAGACTAAATGCATTTTCTAATCATTGTAATTTTGACTTTGTGGTACAGATAAATGCCAATTTGAATGTTACAACCTTCTTACTTGAAAGAATAACATGCACTTTGGCTAAGGACTGGTCATTTTCATAATCAATCACTATGTTTTAGAAACATCATAGAGTATTAGTTACAGATATTAACATGACACACGTGCAATATTGATGCTTCTGGATTTAAGTCCTTGCCAAAGCTGACCTTTTCTTTCACCGTACATCATAATATAAACAGACCAAACTTGAAGACTAATTCACAAGGCTGTTTATCAGTCATATGATATTGCAAACATTAAAAAATGCTGATCTACAATCTCCAAGGCATCTTTTAGCAGCCACTATTGTGAAGGTATAGTGTTCTTCCATGTATCAGCAATTAAGAGATTGGAAGGACAGCTGGACATGGGAGAACTGACCATCCAAGAAAAGTAATCCATCCTGGAAGAAATGAAGAGAGTCAGCAATTTATGAACAAGGCCCTAAAAACAAATATATTGAATACCACAGATGTGTTCAGTACCGTAAATACCATAGATGTGTTCAGTACCGTGAACACCACAGAAGGGTTCAGTACCATGAATACCACAGATGTGTTCAGTACTGTGAATACTAGAGATCTGTTCAGTACCGTAAATACCACAGATGTTTTCAGTACCATGAATACCACAGATGTGTTCAGTACCATAAATACCACAGATGTGTTCAGTACCATGAATACCACAGATGTGTTCAGTACTGTGAATACCACAGATGTGTTCAGTACCATGAATACCACAGAAGTGTTCAGTACCGTGAACACCATTAGTACCATGAATACCACAGATCTATTCAATACCATAAATACCACAGATGTGTTCAGTACCATGAATACCACAGATGTGTTCAGTACCGTAAATCCCACAGATGTGTTCAGTACCATGAATACCACAGATGTGTTCAGTACCGTGAACACCACAGATGTGTTCAGTACTGTGAATACTAGAGATCTGTTCAGTACCGTAAATATCACAGATGCGTTCAGTACCGTAAATATCACAGATGTGTTCAGTACCATTAATGTCACAGATGTGTTCAGTACCGTGAACACCACAGATGTGTTCAGTACTGTGAATACTAGAGATCTGTTCAGTACCGTAAATATCACAGATGTGTTCAGTACCATGAATGTCACAAATGTGTTCAGTACTGTGAACACCACAGAAGTGTTCAGTACCATGAATACCACAGATGTGTTCAGTACTGTGAATACTAGAGATCTGTACAGTACCATGAATACCACAGATGTGTTCAGTACCGTGAACACCACAGATGTGTTCAGTACTGTGAATACTAGAGATCTGTTCAGTACCGTAAATATCACAGATGTGTTCAGTACCATGAATGTCACAAATGTGTTCAGTACTGTGAACACCACAGAAGTGTTCAGTACCATGAACACCACAGATGTGTTCAGTACAGTGAATACCACAGATGTGTTCAGTACTGTGAATACTAGAGATCTGTACAGTACCATGAATACCACAGATGTGTTCAGTACCATGAACACCACAGATGTGTTCAGTACAGTGAATACCACAGATGTGTTCAGTACCGTAAATACCACAGATGTGTTCAGTACCATGAATACCACAGATGTGTTCAGTACCGTGAATACCAGAGATCTGTATAGTACCATGAATACCACAGATGTGTTCAGTACCATGAACACCACAGATGTGTTCAGTACAGTGAATACCACAGATGTGTTCAGTACCGTAAATACCACAGATGTGTTCAGTACCACGAATACCACAGATGTGTTCAGTACCGTGAATACCAGAGATCTGTTCAGTACCATGAATATCACAGCTGTGTTCAGTACCGTGAACACCACAGATGCGTTCAGTACAGTGATTACCACAGATGTGTTCAATACCGTGAATACCAGAGATATGTTCAGTACATGGGAAAAAGAAACTCTAACAGGCTGCAAAGCAAAGATAGAAAGGTAAAGAAAGGAGTCACCAGACACCCTACATGAGGCTTGCTACCAACAATCTGCTCACCAGTCCACAGGACATCTAAGACAGATGGAAGGAGTACTTCTAGTAGCTTCTGAATGAAGAAAACTACAGAAGTTGCACTGCCCCAGACACAGCCTACAGTGAAAGAAGAAATAAGAACAGCACTAAAGAAAATGATGTCAGGGAAAGCAGCAGGGTCAGCTGAGCTCATGGCAGAAATGATCAAGATGTTAGGTAAGTTAGGGGAGAAGTGACTCCTGATGGTACTCATAGCAGTATGGAGAGAAACGTTTATCCCAAATGACTGGAGAAGAGGCATAATAGTGTCAGTGTACAACAACAAGGGTACATTCACAAATGTGGCGTTATAGAAATATGCCCTGTCATACTGCACAAAAGTTCTAGAGAGGGTATTTGATAAACAAATGTACAGAGAAGTTGATGGTAAGAATGAGAGATGAACATTTCTGGTACAGATCTGGATACAGTACAAATAACTAGATGTTTACAGTGAAACACATAGTGGAGATGAAGCTAGACTTGATGTAAGATTCCAACTGGGCATTCCTAGACTTGAAGAAAGCATATGACAAGGTCCCAAGAAAGTTGATTTGGGAAATCCTGTGATGGTTTGAAGTTACAGAAACACTGATGGAATTAGAGCAGGCTATGCACAAGGTCCCAAAGACACAAGTATAAACAGTGTTTGGGCTCACAGAAGGGCATCCAGTGGCAGTGTATATGCATCAGGATTCATCTCGGAGCTCCCAAATGTTCATACTAATGATTGACTACATTAGCAAAGAGGTTGGAGGGGACAGACCAACAAATATGCTGTATTTAAACAATGTGGTATTACAGACAGACTTTAAACAACAGGCACACAAGATGAAACTGAGTATAGATAAGACAGTTGCAAAGGCAACAGATGGGGAAACAAGAAGAACCTGAGAACTGAGATAGAGGGGGAAATGGTGGAATGGGTTAATAGTTTCAAATATCTAGGAGGGGTGGTTGAGGAGAAGAGAAGTTTGAATGAGTAAGTCAAGGCTAGATCTACAGAAGCTGCAGCCAACTGGCATAGAGAGCCAAGGGTAGTGTGTGACAGAAAAATGGCAAAAAATCCAAAAAGTAAGATGTACAAAACAGTGGTGTGACCAGTACTACAGTATGGTACTCAAAACCTAGGCAGTAGGTAGAGTAGCTGAGGAAGCTGCAGGTGATGAAGATTAAGTTCCTGAGATGGTTGACAGGATGGACACTGTGGGAGCGATGAAGAAAGAAGGACATCAGAGAAGAAGCCCAAGTAGTTCTAATTGCAGAGAAGGCCAAAAAGTATAGACTAAGCTGGTTCAGGAACATGTTCAGAAAAACAGAAGACAGTCTGAAGAAGAAGATTTGGGAAGGATAGGAAGAAGGCAAGAGGAAATAAAGGTATCCAGCAAATGGATGGATTGTGTGAGAGAAAACCCATGCTAGCAAGGCATGACTATTGAAAAATGTAGGAGAGTGGCATTGAATTGAGAGAGATGATGATGATGATGATGAAGATGAAGATGAAGATGATGATGATGATGATGAAGATGATGATAATGATGATGAAGATGATGATGATGGTTATGATGATAATGACCACTAACTTATATTTAGAAATATATGCTGAACATGGATGCCTTATTACAAGTCAATCTTCCTGGTGACACTGAGTAAAAAAAAAAAAAATCATTATTAAAACATAACAACAGGCTCCAAATCATTGCCAAACCTGAAGGTGTATGGTCCCACCTGGGCCCCATGATGATACAACACTAACACCTTAGAGGTACTGCAGTAGATGCATATAAGTTAGTAAAGACTATGATCACAGCAAGGCAATTTTGTTGAGGTGGTACTACATTTTGCCTAGGGTGGGACATAAAAGAAGCAATGAAATCATAGTGGTAGCCAAGTTGATTGCACAACTTAGTAAAGGATTTAAAGACATGCCAAGGCTGTGTAACCAAATATAGACACATTACAAGATATTTGCATTTCAAGTGATTTCTCTCAGGTGCCAGACTGCTGCAGCAGTTAGTGATTCTGCCTCACAGTGCTTGGTTCTCTGGTTTGATTCCTAACTGGGCTACAATTCATAAGGATTTTGCATCTTCTTGTGTCCATGTGAGATACTGTCACGTACTCTGGTTTCTGCTGACATCACAAATACTAGCTGACAGATAAATTGGCAATCCTCTAAATTGTTTCTAATTGTGCACAGAGAGGATGTGTGTGTGTGTGTGTGTGTGTGTGTGTGTGTGTGTGTGTGTGTGTGTGTGTGTGTGTGTGTGTGTGTGTGCATTTATGTGAGTGTATATGTGTGCGTGTGTGTGTGTGTGTGTGTGTGTGTTTGTGTGTGTGCATGACTGTGTCCTATAAAATGGACAAGTAAGCCTTCAAGAACTGGCTCCCCTGTGTTACTCTCACTGTCTTTCAGGACTGGGATCAGAGAATTAGCATTTCAACTCACTAGTGACAGAAATCCCAAAATATGTCATGAACTGTACACATTTCAGAACAACTCTGCTTCTCTAATGCCTCTTCCTGGTATAATACTGAAATGCTGCCACTGCATAGCAAAGATTAGAGGACAATATCATCTGTTCCTTGGAGATTAGGGTAATTTTGTAGCTGCTCTTTCTGTTTATTCCCTCACTCTCCCTGGACAGTCTACAGTTGTGCGTTATCTCTACCAGAGAAAAGTTAGCAGTAGCATTTCTCCTTCTTCCCTTTAAAGCCTATGTCCAACTGAAGCTAGACATTTACATCAGAAACTGAAAAAAATGTGTCAGGAATTTATCAGCTGCATACTAATTACAGTGACCAAAAGTTTAAATTTAAGACTGCCATTTGGTAGAATCACAAAAAGAGTCTGGCTTTTAAATAGTGTGGTGTGGTGGTGCAAGTTCTCAAACTGAATTTACCAATGATTACTTGTTTTCGGAATGCTTAGACAGGGGATTGCCACTTTACATTATTTTTTGAGGAAGAACGACAGTTGTAATTAATACTTCAGCATTATTATGTCTGCTTACTGCTTATAGCCACAGTCCCCTGGTTATTTCAGGAAAGGGATAGTTGTGCAATAACTTGTTGCCAGAAGTCTCTTGGTTTCTCAGAGCTGTTTACATAGCAGGGCTGCAGAAGGCTGGTTGTCACGTACAGCTTTCTTTGAAATGGCAGCTTTACAGCAGCTATTCACAGATCAGCACCTGAAACAATTATGCTGAGCTCTTGTGCAAGATGTGAGAGTTGCGAAAGCCTGTGATGTTACACAACACATTATAGCTTATGCATGTGGCCATACTGGGAGATTCTGAGCACAAGACAGAAATGCATTTTTTTAATCTCTTGATTTGTAACAGCAAGGGAATGGGTGTCAGCCAAAAAAGGCAGGTGCTACCATAAAAATACATTCCCTGAAAAATGTCAGGCTTTTTTTTTTATTATTTTACAATGTGATATTTAAGGTGAAACTCTGAAGATGACTCAGGCATTACTCCCCAGCCCGACTGGAAATTATCTGTAGCACTCCCAGAGAGATTGTAGCAGTCTGACACTTACCATGTGTACTTCCATTCCGCATATATATTGGACTATACTGCAAGAATTATTTACATGGCATTTGTGGAAATCTCATGTGCTCACATACTTACATCAACCTATATGCTTTTGATTAAGTATGTACTATAAACAAATACACAGAGATATTTTCAACAACTTAAAGCTCAGTTGTGCTTTTAATCCTCATTTCTGTTGTACAGCCTTACTTTTTTACTCTTTTCTGTGAGAAAATCATAAGTTACAGAAAAAATGTCCTGTCCTTTAGAGAAGATGGTTATGAAACACAGTAGAAAATGGCGCTCCATGGATATAGAAAAGATTTAACGTTGAGTGAGATTCATAAGCAATGCATGCAATGCATAAGGAGATCCTTGCAAGCATCACACCAGGTGCAAGAATGTACTGGAGAGGCATGCATGGTTGGTATGAACGTAAGGAAGTGTGCACAGATAACATGGAAATTTTCTGTTAGAGCTAAAGATGCATGTATAGAAAGTGGAGTACTGTTTATAGTCAACCATTTAGGTGACACTGCAGAGGATGTGTGATAACGGTAAGACTGCAGATGACACATGTGAGAATGCTGAGAATGCAGATGACACATGCACAGAAGAGTTTTTTTGAACCGCACCCACAGTAGCCCTTGGGAAGGATATCACTAAGGCCATGCACTCAAACGACATCCACCATCATATCTACAGATCGCTGGACAGTGTATGTGACCTTATCATAAGTGTTTATATTACCATAGCTATGCATTCCAATAGTTAACACAAAATCACTCATAACTAAATGAACAGTATTTTCATCGGGTCTATATTATATTATCGAAGACAGGTCAGCAAATGGCACTTACATCAAAAATGCCATTCAGTGAGCTGTTCATAGTGAGATTGCAGTACAGTGAAGATCAGAAAATTTGCCCTTTCCTCACTGTAGTGCGATCTCAGAGTTGGTATATATAATTAGCGGAGGATGTGGGGGGTGCAGCCCCCCCCCAACAGCTAATTCGCTGAATGTCATTTAGAATGTAAGTGCCATTTGCTGACCTGTCTTTTCAATAATATAATATAGACCATTTTCATCAGCCCTGTAGAGGGAAAAGCAAAGCAGACTAAAATGGCAGCAGCTGTTTCCTATTATTCATGAGCCTATGTTCAGACCAAATGCATGTTTTTTTCAAAGAACTGGATAATTTCCACTGCATATGGCTGCAAGAAACACATATGTTAGGCATCTCTACACCAAATGACATAACATAACTTAACAAAAAAAGATCCTGAAGCATAAAGACAGCTATCTCCAGACAAAGCTGATATGGCTGATGGCTAAGCTTGAAGGGTCTCGGGGTGGCATCAATTGCCTTGCTTGTAAGAAAGCATCTACTACCCATTTCTCCAACAAACATAGAAGAGAGTAGCAACGCATGATCATCTAATAGTAATCACCTTCTGAGAGAATATTCTCTTCCTCATGTCTCAGTCTCACACTCTCTGGATTCGCATCTCTCTCTTACCTACTTGGCTCCCCTTCTATTTCATGAAAGTGAGACAGTAAGAGGTAGTGAAGATTCTGACAGAATTTCTTGAGGTCAGAATCATCAAGGAAAGATACAATCCATTCTAGATTTCCCCAGATTAATGTGTCCAATTTGGCTAAATATCTTTAGTCTCCTGCTATGCTGAGGTTTCATTACAAGTTTTCTCAGAAAAGCAGGCATGGCTCCTCTTACTAAATTGTTAAATTCATCTCAGACTTAACAATTCCTTTTAATCTGTTTCTTTCCCTGCTTTGTGAAAATTATGGAGGAAGTCATTGCTTTGCAGTTGCAAAATAAATACAAGTAAGAAAGTCAGAGCCAATATGATGTAAGTGTGGAAAAAAATGCAATGATGGTCATCTTGTTCCTTTGTAATCAGAACTTTTGGAGGATGGGCCATATACTACTTACTGGGACTGTTCTGACACTGATCTTATCAAAATAATGACCTTTTCATTTATTTTTTACTTCACCAGGCTCTTGCCTCCCTTGGGTTCATTCCTCAACAGTGTTACTTATTTGATTGCTACAAATTACATTCCAGTTTTCTGGGGGAAGACTGACATCAGACTTCCAGACCATAATAGTACTGATTACAGCATTCTTTTTCTTTCAGACCTCTAACTATTCCCATTTTCACCTTTTATAAAGCGTTACAAGTGATCATACTGCCCTTAATATACGTGCGTATGCAGACATTACTGTTTTCTTTGTAGTGGCAACTGATGACTTCAAAGCAAGAAGGGGCCTGCAGAAAGCAACAGAATAGGTGTGACTACATGGAGTGGGCTTGGGATCTATTATGGCAGGTCAGTGACCATTACCTGTGTTCAAAAAACAGAAGGGGTCATTCACTTTCATCTAAAGACTGTCTCGGTTCTTGTACTTTATAGTCATTTTATTAACTTACTACATCTCACATGTTTGAATATAATCAACAAGGTCAGTCCTAGGTGAAATGGAGTCCTAGGCAAAGGACTTAATTCACCCTGTTGCACACAGGTACCTTCTGCATCTTCCCAGTGTCCATCCTGGCCCTATACCATCCAAATGAATTACTTCTTGTTTGCTTTGTCACAGTTTGTCTTAGTTTTTAGCTTATTCTCACATTATTTACATACCACAATTGATGAGATATAGCCAACAATATCATGAAAAAGGAAAGAAATTTACACTTACTTTTCTTATTAGGAAAATAATTTGTATCTAAACCTTAATATTTAAAGTTAACAAAACAGTACTCACCAATAAATTGAGAAAACATCTGTTTGCAAGGATAAATAATACTTAAAGAATGCTTGCCTTTTTACCCCTCCAAAAAAAATGTTACCTTCTGTGCTCCCATGTGGTGTTAGACTGGGATGAAAGTAAAAACACAAATAGCCAGAGGTACACATTATACAGCTGGGGATATGACTGAAGAAATAAGAATACCTGGCTAAAACTCACACAGAGACACAGAGTACAAGTAAATTCCACACAGATGGAATTACAGTCATTCTGTTCAGGCCACCCCATTTACTTATTGCATACAATGCATAATACTTCATCCTTAAATTTTCAGGGTCTACGTATTAGTTTCCCCTCAAGTGTTTGACAGTGTTCTGTACAGACTCAGACATCTCGAGTGACATTTTTCCTGTAAAAGGAATATATAAGGAAATGGCTCCAGTACTTAGTAACAATGACCATCCCTCCTGGCATGTCTAAAGGTCAGTTCCCTGTGCTTTCTCCTATTAAACTGGTGAACATGGGCATTCTGAGGCAGTGTAGCAACTGCCTCATGTACACAGACAACCCTCTCCTCTTACCTCCCAACACTCAGACTTGTGAAACATGCACTTATATATCCAAAATAGACCAGAATATAGCTGGTCAACAGGAGAAGGTCAACACCTGCACCACACCACATGCAACACATAGCCCTCCAGAACACCCACCATCACAGCTTTAACATAAAAACACAAACCACACACCCACCTTTGCAGAGGCGATCAATAGAAATCTACCAAAACAGTAGACACCTCCAAGACAGAAATGCACTCAACCACCACAAAACAGCATAAGCCACAAGACACATAGCTTACCTACAAAGTGTGCCCCTCAACCTAAGCCCCTAAGGCAAAACAGCTTGCCTAATACACCAATCATAGGTGACTCGATAGTCCCACTCACTAGGTTGAATAAGGAGAAAGTAACAGTCAGCTGTCTATCAGGCGCCAGAATCATACACATAACACGTGCACTCAGGTCACTCCACAACAAGTACAAGTATGACTCTGTCACTGTCCATGTGGGTGTGAATGACCTGCGATGCACCTCCATGGACTACATGAAAAGAGAGGTGGAGGAGCTCTTGGATTATGTGGCTCAGGCAGATATGACCCTAGCCCTGAGCAGCATCCTACCATTGCCCAGAATAATACCACAGTACAAGCAGAAAATTAATGATTTCAACAATTGGCTAAGTTTCTGGTGTCATTCTAAGGGGATCCAGTATCTGTCTGCCTGGGATGACATGATTGACAGACCTTGATGCTTTGCCAGAGATGGCCTGCATCTGTCACCCCTGGGTTTCCAGATACTGGCTAAGGCTCTTGTCACCCCTATATTGCCTTTTTTAGGTGATATTCCAAAGATCAAATTACCACTGTAACATCTATAAATAAATGCAATCTGAGGGTCATGCTGCTCAGTGCTAGAAGTCTAAATCTCAAGATGCATCTGCTTGAAGCACTCATCAAAATGGAAAAGATCAACACCTGGTTTAAAGCAGGATTAAGCACCCCAACTCATTCCACATCTTTCAGTCACAGAACATGGACCGAAGCCCCAAAGACGGGGTTGTCTCCGTATTCATAAAGGATATGCACACCTCCAGACTAGTAGTGCAGCATAATGCATCTGAGATACTTCAGGTACAACTAACATTGGGTAAGACAGTAATTCAGGTCGTAGTCTGCTATAGGTCCCAACCATGTCCCAAGACTCTCACTCCATGTTCCTAAGCACCCTGGAAACTAGTAGGGTCCAACCCAACACTCTCATATTAGGTGACTTCAACTACCCCTCTGTCAACTGAGAAAATTACTCACGCACCAATACAGTGGCCCAATGCTTCCTGGAATTCATTAATTCCAATGTCCTGGACCAGCTCATTCTTACCCCCACTAGAGGAAGCAACATGCATGACTTGGTTATTACTAACATGGGCAACCGTTGCTCTACACCAATAGTCAATGCCTTCCTGGTTAGATCTGACCACAAACTAATCACCATGGAAATCCACATCTCACCCACACCCCCTGCAAAGGTAACCACCATGAAAACTTCTCCAAAGCGGACTTTGGGCTCCTAAAAACAGAGGTGGCTAACTTCACAGTACCCATGTCAATGGAAAATAGATGCATGGCTGCTGAATCATACACCAATGCACTGTACGAACACATACATAAATGTGTGGAACTAGGCATACCCAACAGAACCAAGACACTCTCCTCCAAGAAAAAGGAAGCCAATCTGGTAGTCCCCTGCCATCAATAAACTCTACAACAGAAGGAAGAAACTGTTGCAGAAAAAGGTGAAGTCCCAAGACTGGAAAAACTCCCTTATTAGCCTCAACAAAAAGTTGAGATCCCTTATCAAAACCTCTAAAGCCAGCTATGAAGGCAAAATTGCGACAGACACTAAAATCAACCACAAAGCCTTCTATAGTTATATCAAGAATCTCCATGGCAATACCCAGGTTTGCTCTGAGTTACTGGACAATGGTGCCTCCTATATTGAGCCAGAAGATATTGCCAACATACTGGCTGACAGATTCAGTGCAAACTTTACCCCCCTCTCCCCCCCTAAAGGAGCAATCACAATACCAGAGGAATGCCAGGCACCAACCACTACTGCAACATAGGTTAAAGCTACATTGTCCAAGGCCAAGAATACAGCTTCCATGGGACCCGAAAATATCCCTGGATGTGTTCTACATGAATTATAAAGTGAACTGGCACCACATCTGTGTGCCCTGTTCACTCACAGCCTCACCTCAGGCTTTGTCCCTACTGAATGGCACCCTGTTACAGTCATCCCTCTCCATAAAGGGGGGAGTGACTACACACCCTGGGAATTATTTCTCCATTAGCCTGATGAGTCTGATATGTAAGGCTATGGAGCATATCATCATGAACCTAATTAACAAGGATATAGGGAATCTCAAACTCTAGATCCCATGCAATTTGGTTTTGTGAAATGTAGATCATGCCTGCTCAACCTGGTTGACTTCTTTGAGTCAGTCACCAGGGCTGTGGATAAAGGTAAGTCAGTAATACAGCCTACCTTGATCTGGTCAAGGCCTTTGATACCATTCCTCACTCAGGAATTATTGATAAACTCACCAAACTAGGCATCAGCCCCAATATCATTAGGAGGGTTGCAAATTTGCTCACAGATAGAATCCACAGTGTGAAAGTAGAGGACTCCAAGTCAGACTGCCAACCAGTCATGAGTAGAGTCCCTCAGGGATCGGTCCTGGGCCCTCTCCTGTTTGGCATCTACCTCTCAGAAGTCCAGGTCAACACATAGGGACTCTGGCTGACCAAGTTCACAGATAACTGCAAGCTGAGAGCCATTATTAACTCCCTAAGTGATGTAGACATCCTACAGAAAGGCCTCACTGAGACCAGTGACTGGTGTCAAAACCATGGCCTTAAGCTTAATGCCAAAAAATGTGTCATCATCCCCTTTGGGAAAAACTCAGTTCCCACTAATTACCACATAAATGGGAGCCCACTGAACACTGACAGTGTTATAAGAGATCTGGGGACACAGGTTGACAGCAACCTCTCTTTCGACCACCACATTACCACTGTGGTCAGAAAGTCCTTCTGTGTGGCACATCTCATTACCAAGGGTTTTGCATCCAGGAAGAAAGAGGTCATCATCTCTCACTACTCTCCCCTCATTAGGCCAATCATTGAGTATAATGCCCCATTTGGCATGTACCTCACTAGACACATGCAACAGCTGGAAAGGCCACAAAAGTACCTCATGAAGAGGATCCTAGGCCTTAAACACATGGCCTACATGGACAAACTCAAAAAACTCCAGCTATTCTCTGTCTTACATCATCTACTTAGAGGTGATCTCTGCTTGACTTACAAAGCCATGTCTGACCCAGCTCTGTTAGAAATGCTACATTTAAAGAAATCCAAATCCCTCCGCACCACACACTCCAGAGACCTCAAGCTTATTACCACAATCAACATCATTACCACAATCAACAGAACATGTTGGAGGGACAGGTTTATAACCCAGAGACTGCTCAAGCTCTGGAATAGACTTCCCATACATGTCAAGCAGAGCACCTCACTAGCCCTCTTCAAGAGAAATCTTGATGAGTGGATGGGAAATAGAAAATTCACTCCGGGAGTCACTATAGTGGCTCTGCTTGATAGAGGAACTGGGAACTAACATCAAGCGGCAAGATGCCAGGGCACCTTTATGGTTTAGACTTGTAAAGGCTCCAGGGCCATTAGTCTAGTACACACATATGAACCTATGATGTTTGACTGTGATGAAAATTAAAAATAAATATGGCCAACTTGTTACTTTTACTAGATACACTTCTACAACTCATATGGTCTTGAAGTCATTTTCATCATAAACATCCATCATGTCTGTCAATTGCAGCCAGTTTATTGACTATGCAGACCTTTGATTATGATAAAATAGCTGCAATAAAGTATTTCAGTTGGCTTCATACAAATGCACACTAACTTTTCAAAGCCAGACTAATGACTGTTTAACTTGAGCAAATTACAATAGTGTCACTTTTATCCATACAAAGTCCCCGAACAGAATAATTAATGCAGATATATCGAATGTTTTCACCTTTGATACCGGAGTGTAATAAAATCAAATTTATAATTGATGACAGTAACATATTTGAAACCATCTTACACACAATGACATGTGTGCATGGAGACACACACACACACACACACACACACACACACACACACATTCACACACACACACACATGCACGCACGCACACATGCATTCACACCATTGCATATCTAAGTGTATTCCAACTATCTGACTAGGATCAAATGAATGACTGAATAAATGCAGAAATAAAGCCCATGTTAATTTTGGCTTGCTGCAGTCATAATCATACAGTGTGGCCTACTGCAAACTCCCTTTCAATGCTCCCTGTGTATAAAAATTTGCTATATAGGAATGCACTTTCTCAGCTTGTTAGAATACAATATGCAGCCTATGGCAACCTCAGCCCCACCACCATATGCCTCTCCACCTCTTGGCTCACAAATCAAAGAGAAAGATGAAATAATGGTGGACAGAGGCACAAAATCAGGGAGAGGTATGTCCAGAATAACAGGCTTTGCATTATCATACTTTTCTAAAGGCTATTAAGTCTGAAACCCAAATCACTGTCCATATTTACTGACTGTGATCCTCACTGATTTGCAAAAAAAAAAAAAAAAACGCAATGAATAAACCAGAATATTAGACAAAAAAATGATATACATTCTGTAAAATTGGAAAAATTTAAAATCCTACCCTTATACACCCAAAGATGTGACCATCCATTAAAGAAAGTTGTAAGACCATAACTGTGCACCTCAGATGTTTTATTGCAATCAAATGAATAAATAAATAAATACATAAGTAACTACAGCAGATGAATTTATCTTTTCATCTTACTATTGTCAGAATACAGTGTGAAATTTAGTGCAACCGCCACCAAAAAACTCTCAGTATCTTAATTTAAGAATCAAGGAGAAAGCTCAAAACTAATAGTGGACAAAAGGTAAAAATCAGAGACAGCTACAGCTTTTTTATAGTTAGTTACTAGAGTAACAGGTAAAGAGAACAGACTAAACATGAGTCGAAATTCTGAGACATTCTGCAAAATCAGAGACAACTACCGCTTTTTATAGTTAGTTACTAGAGTAACAGGTAAAGAGAGCAGACTAAACATGACCCGAATTTCTGCGACATTCTGCAAAATCAGAGACAGTTGATAAGTTCTATGCCCCCATACAAACACATACATGTTTACACACACACACACACACACACACACACACACACACACACACACACACACACACAATGACATACTTAAATAATGGCAGGAATAGTGCTTGTAAAAAATGCTATCCAGAAAAAAAACTTGCCCTCTATGCTCATGCTTGTGCAGCCCATTAATTCTTTCTTCCACTATTAGACTGCGTTGCTTCAGTTATCAGAGGTAGCTTGAGACAATATCAAAGGTTTCTTACCATTTTATGCAGCAGTCTGGTGAGACACTTGTTGACTGATGTTTCTGTCATTTTTAAAAGGCATGAAGAGATGCAATAAGGCATAGTCACCTTGTTCTCTATATGGAGCAAGCACAATGCCAGGCTGTTTGAAAACAGCACGGTGAGTGGAGTAAACAGAGTTTTCAGTTTTCACTATCTCAGATTTCCTTCTAACTCTGTTCATGCATGCTTGAGCGGAATTCTGAGACCCAAAAACAAAATAAAAAGCCAGAAAGTTGATTTATTTTTAAATTAAAAATAATAGTCAATTTTCGAACTTAAATGTCAGTATAGTATCATTTTACAGGGGGATGCCATCTAACAGCCATGAGTCACCCCATTTCTTCAGAAATGTTTCCTTGCATTTAGGCATCAAAAAGTTTCTTCAGGAGGATGTTATCAAAGAAGAGAGATGTCTAGCTTCTGAGCAACTAATGGTAGTTTAATTGACACAAAATACATGGTCTTTGCTAATTCTGTTCAGTTCAGTATCGTTACTTCTACCAGGGTCTGTAGTCAAAACATACCTCTCAACCCCTTAGTGCAAGAATTCCAGACAAAGCCCTACAGAATGGCAGGACAAAGGCCCAAAAATAGGGACAGATTTCAAATATTGCTCTCATAAACTTAGAAAGTTACTAGAGTAACAGGATTCTGAAACCCAAATTATGTCAATATTTAGTTACTTTAATAATCAGATCATCTCAGTAATTTAGGTTCATAGGTTAGTACTAGGCTAACTGCCCTTCTGGGCCATTTTGAACCTAGCCAATTACTCCATGTGAGAATCAAGCCCTGTACCTTGTGTCTGTAAGGTAAACACCTTAACCATTATGCCAACTTTCGACCCCCCAAATAACCTGTCTTAGTATTCGAACCCTGTAACTGCTGCATATAAGGCTATCACTCTAATTATTTTGCCAGGAAATCACAAATTTTATGAGGAACACACCAAAAATATGAGGCAAAAGTCTGGACATTCTGCAAAAACCTGGACAGTTGAGAGGTATGAGGCAGAATGGTACCACTATTTACTCAGAATTTCAGTTACTTGGATGGAATCACTGCTCTTGTTTAAGCTTATTAAATGCAAAAGCAGTTCTTAACCTATCAAGGGGTGCAGTTTTATCAGTTGTCTACCCTGGTAAACAAACATAATTAATTAACTAATTAATTAATTAAAGTAATAAATAAATAAATACATACATACTAATGTACATGCTGATTATGGCCTCTTAACCGTGAAGCAAAAACATTTCTGCCCCCTCTAGGTTTTCAGGAAGAAATACAACTGATTTATTATTCTCGTCCACATAGATGAGTTTCGCTGTACCAGTCTAACAAAAGCTAATTGGCTGGCAATTAAATTAACTTTCTGAAGATTATTATAATGAGTTCATATCCCTCATCTGAAACATTTACCAAGCAGCCTATGGCTTGGACCTTTGCCCTTCTACATTAATTATTTCTTGTCTACTAGCTCTTTTCTTTCCAAGAACTTCTGGTCTGCTATGGAGTATGTAGTTTTTCCTTCTCTGATGAAGGATGCATTAGTTCCACTGATTCCTAAAAGCTCTCCTCTGAGCTTGCTGACCTGTGAAGTTACTAGGCTATCTCTATCTCCAACCATGTCTTGAAAAGCTATGTTTTGAAGAAGGTGTTCTTTGCTCAGCTTGATTGTTTGTTGAAGAAACACAAATTCTACAATCCCTTTGAGTCTGCATTCAGAACATGGCTCGGAACAGACTGTAGTCTCACTAGCATCCTTAATGATCATCTCTTGACTCAAGTTCACCTTTTCTGTTCTGCTCTGGGCCTTCTTGATCTCACTGCCACAGCTAATCATACCATCCTACGGGAACATATTTCCAGTTACTTTGGTATTAACGGAACAATCCTGCAGCAGTTGACTTTCTATCAATATGGCTGTATAGAGAAAACATTTTCTGGAATCAAGTCCTTTTCCACATTGTCTCTGACTTTGCTTTCTTGCAGTGGTTTACCTTAGGCCCAGTTCTTTTGACCTGTACTGACTACCTTTGGCTGAGTTTATGAGAGGGTGAGGTTTTCGGTACTGCTTTTATTCTGATGGCACACAATTTTGCCACTTCTGTCTTCAGGACTCTGTGCTGAAAATGGATTCCTTCATAGACAGTCTGGATTGTATCCACCACTAGACAGTTTCTAATCAGCTCAACTCAGCACATCCAATACATTTGCCTTTGCATCTCAGTCCTGGGGGGTGCAAATCTATGGTGGAGACAGGTGTGACGTTATGTCTTAGGTGTGCAATCTTAGGGTAAGTCTTCATGACATGCTGAAACTAAAGGATTATGCATCAGCTTTTATTAATGCTGCTTGTTATCGCCTGTATACCATATCTGAGACTAAGCACTCTATAATAGGATGAGCTAGCAATGGTTTTGCAGGTTATGGGTTCTTTGCTTCTGGACTATTGCAGCGGAACCATTCCCATTCAGAAATCTGCTGCCCAGCTTTTAACTGGTACTGTTACCATTATATTATTCCAGTACAGCACAGCCTTCACTAGCTTCTAATAATGTCACACATTATCTAGAAAATCATGGTCTTCATCTGCTTAAAGCTACAAGTCATGGATCCTCCTATCTAAAGGAGCTTTTGATGACTTTGTACCTGTTCTACTGTCTCTTCTCTGCCTCCCACGGGCTGGTGATCATTCCAAGAGTGCAGATGGAATCCTTTGATCCTTTACATTCCAACGCTGCCCCCTTTGGAACTTATTACATAAATTGTATCAGGATGCTGAAATTGTCATTGTGTTAATTGAAAATGCCCTATAAAGCCCATTTGTCTCAGTCAGCTTTTGATTAATTTCTCTCTCTTCCACTTAGAGTTTCTTTACAGCTATGCCTTAAACTGCAAATTAGTTGTTGTCACAGTAATCTCATTCCCTGTGTGCTTCATATTTTCTATATTCTTAGCTGATATGCTTTCCATGTAAAGTCTACATGTGCTGTCTGAATAAATTTGTTTTCTCCAGCTGTTCCCATTTCTCTCAACTCAAAAAGACATGCACCTGTCAGCAAGCATTCTCGATCTTACTTGTATATTTGTGTGTACTTTGTGAGTGAGAGTTGTTTGATAAATCAGCATCTTGTCCATAAATGGTTTCAATGCATTGTACCTTCCTTTTTCTGCGATCAGCTATAGCATCCCCACGACCTATTCGGGTCTTACTCAATAAGATGTTTAATACAAATGAACCTGAACTACAGCTTGTTCCCAGAAAAGGATAGAGCTGACTTTGTCAGTAAATGCTTAACTTTTATAGTCATGCACCCCTTTTTCTACCCTGTCGTACTGCCCAGTGTTGCCACCAATTAACCTGATGATTTTCTAGACTAAAGTAAGCATTGCTGTATGGCAGTACTACCTTAAAAATAAGGGCCTAATTTTGCAGGCAAGGCCCTTGTTAGCTTCTAATCACAGTATTTGAGTTTGCTTGTACACTAACATTTGAAGTGTCTGCACTCTACATGAAGTCACTGCATAACTGCTGTCAATCTTAACAGAAAGGGCAATGTGAGGAAGCATTAGTTAAGCAGCAATCTATCTTCTGTCATCTTCATCTACCTGCAGAAATGCAGTTTCATAACTTTGACATGTGGAGGTAGACATAACACCAGCTTTTTCAGAAAGCTCAATATAAAAGTAGTTTCACTAGGTTGTCAGCTCACTTCCACAATGATACTGGTGGCATATAACATTAGCTAGGATATTTTAGGGCAACACCAGTGGGCCATTAAGTACCATTTGTAGTATCACGATGTTGAAAATTCAAAGTAATATTTTAGAGATATTTCTGTGTTGGAAACAGATAATTTCATGGACTTTGCTATGCAGTTTTTATGAACCTTTATTTTAATGTTAATATTTGTATATGTACCTATTTCAAATATCTGTTGAACTTCACTTGGGTTTTCTACAGCCTCCTAAGTAGAATTTTCAGTTCATTCATTTATTTATGCTTTGGACAATAGGCAGATTCCTTTTTACAGTGTCGAATTTGCACCAAATATATATATCATAAGCAAACTCAATGAAATATATTTAGAAAATGGTGTGATCAACCTTCACATTTTTCAGTACTTCACCATTGTTTTTTATGGAAAGTGTATATGTGTGTGTGTGTGTGTGTGTGTGTGTGTGTGTGTGTGTGTGTGTGTGTGTGTGTGTGTGTGCGTGTGTGTGTGTGTGTATATGTTCATAGGTTCATAGGTTCATAGGTTGGTACTAGGCTAGCAGTCCTAGGGCCTATACAAGCCTAGCTATAATTCCCTGGATCTTTCTTCCCAGAATATTTACTTCCCTGGTCCCCTGTCTAGCAGGGTGACTGACGTGATCCCTGGGGTGATTTTGCTATCTCCCATCCAGTTGTCAAGGTTCAATTTGAAGAGGGCCAAAGAAGCGCTCAGCTTGACATGTGTGGGCAGTCTATTCCAGAGCATGGGGAGTCTCTGGGTCAGGAACCTATCTCTCCAGCATGTTTTGTTCATTGTGATGACCAAGTTAAGATTCCCTGGAGCATGTGGCTCTGAAGGATTGGGATTTCTTTAAGTATAGCATGTCCAGCAGCAATGGGTTTGACATGGTCTTGTATGTTAAGCAGAGATCACCTCTGAGTAGGCGATATGCGACAGAGTATAGCTGGATTTTTTTTAGATGGTCAGCATAGGGCATCTGCTTTAGGCTTGTGATTCTTTTAGTGAGGTATTTCTGTGGCTTTTCCAGTTGTTGCAGATGTCTAGTAAAGTACATACCAAATGGAGCGCTGTACTCTATAATGGGTCTAATGAGGGATGAGTACAGTGGGACAATGACCTCCTTTATTCTGGATGAAAAGCCCTTAGTGATGAGGCGTGCAACATAGAAGGATTTTCTGACTGTTGTGGCTATGTGGTTATTGAAGGTCAGACCACTGTCCACCTGTGTCCCTAAGTCTCTTATCACACTTTTGGTGTTTAGTGTACTGCCACCTATGTGGTAATTCATGGGTACATGTTTTTTCCCAAAGGGGATAACTATACATTTCTTGGCATTGAGCTTGAACCCATGGCTCTATCACCAAGCATCTGTTTCTGTAAGGCCCTTTTGTAGAATGTCCACATCATTTCGGGATTCAGTAATGGCTCCCAGTTTGAAGTCATCTGCAAACTTTGTTAGCCAGAGTCCCTTAGTGCTGGCCTGTACTTCAGAGAAGTAGATGCCAAACAAGAGCGGTCCCAGGACTGAATCCTAAAGTACTCCGCTTTTCACTTGTCTGGAGCTGGATTTTGAATCGGCTACTTTTACAGTGTGGGTTCTGTCAGTAAGCCAGTTGGCAACCCATCGAATGATGTAGGGGATTAATGCCCAGCTTAGTAATTTTATCTATGATTCCAGAGTGGGGGATGATGACAAAGGCCTTGGCGAAGTCCAGATAGGATGTGTGGACCGCCTTACCCTCGTGTGTGTATATGTATATATGTTTGTATATATGTTTATATATGTGTGTGTGTGTCTGTGAGTGTGTGTGCACGTGTGTGTGTGTGTGTGTGTGTGTGTGTGTGTGTGTGTGTGTGTGTGTGTGTGTGTGTGTGTGTGTGTGTGTGTGTGTGTGCGTGTGTGTCTGTGTGTGTGTATGTATATGTATGTACATATACATATGTTTATATGGGGTCCTGGTCTTATGATCGAAAGTATGTTTCATTGAAACGTAAATGATCGAACTCACTTTCACAAAAGAGCATTTTGTTGAAAATGCACTTTTGCTGAAAGGTGACTAAGCAAACAGTTGTTTGCATATAGATTTAGTTGTACATCAACTGTACTGTTGATTGTACAACTAAGCAAACTGTTGCTTAGATCGCGGTACAGTGGGGATAAGAATATTCTCCTTTCGCCTTGGAAGTGCAATCTGCAGTGAGAATATTAAAGTGGGGGGCATGCCCCCCTGCATAAATGTGAATAGTGTTTTTTTTTTTTTTAGATTTTGCGGGTTTTTTTTTATTTTGCGAAAGTGAGTTTGATGGATTAACATAGATCCATATGTGTGTGTAAATATATATATATATATATATATATATATATATATATATATATATATATATATATATATGTGTGTGTGTGTGCATGTGTGTGTGAGTGTGTGTGCATGTGTGTGTGAGTGTGTGTGCATGTGTGTGTGAGTGTGTGTGTCTGTGTGTGTGTGTGTGTGTGTGTGTGATGTAGGTATATGTATCCCCCGGATTCAGTAATCCTCCGTGTAAGACTTAATAAGTCTTACTCGGAGGCTGCAGTTGAATGGTTTGACTTCAGCGTGCCATGAATATTCATGAGGGCACGCTGACTCAACCGTTACTCTTACACGGACTGAGTAGGAAGGCAGGGGGTGTGTCTGACTGCTGAGCAGTCTAAATGCGCACACCCCTGCAAGGTTTTAAAAAGTATAATGTTAACACACAAGAGGGAGTTTGCTCAAACGTACTTGCACCCAACACCACACCCCCTGACACTGTAAACCCCCATCACACTTATATAAAGTAAATAATGAGATATATATTTTTTAAATCCACGATATAGCTGCCCGTATTTGCGCGTGTGTGCGCGGGTGTGCCCATTGCTTAGCTAGAGTTAGCAATTCTGACATGGAAGAGCATAAGAAAGAATGTTTATGCAAATGACACCACATTGCAATAGCGTAATGGTAGAGCGTATGCACAAAGAAAAGGCATTCATGGTTCGAGTCCCACCACTCCCATTCATATTTATGTTTTAAATCAGTATTTGAAATAATACCAGACATATATCATTAAAATTTTATTAAAAGCAGTGACATAGCCAATGTATCAGTGAACAAACTAAATATTTTTAAAGGACCCAGATGTATAATAGCCTGCTGTTAAGCAACGCTTTACACAGTTAACACAGGTGCCCATAGTTTAATAGCACTTTACCCAGCTAAACAGAGGTGCCCATAGTCTAATAGCACTTTACCCAGCTAAACAGAGTTGTCCATAGTTTAATAGCACTTTACCCAGCGCAATAGAGTTGCCCAAAGTTTAAAAGTGCTTTACCCAGCGCAATGTGTTTGTGTGGACGTGTGCGCCGCGCCAACCAGGGCACTGTAGGGCACCGTGGAGCAACGTAGAGCTAAGTTGCTTAAATGCAGCCACACCCCCTAGCCTGTCTAGACAGTATTAAAATAAAAGAATGACAAGTTTCGAACCCAGGACCCCGTGCATCATAATCAAAGTACAGAACCACTAAGCCATGACAACATAGAGGAAACAGCCACTATTAACATTCATAAACTTACGAATGGTAGTTTAACCATTACTAAGCAGGTCTGCAGTCAGCCGAGAACTTTACAAAGCGGTCAATCACAAAAAAGTGCGGGAAATGCGGCATATTTAAGACCCATAGGTGGGAATACCCACCATAACTGATTGTAGCTCACATTTGCAGTCAGAATGGCAGGTGTAGGAGAGGGTTCACACTTCCGAGTGCAATGTTGAGGCATCAAGGAGTCCAAATACATGGTTTTTCTCCTTGTCCACCATCATGAGTCAAAACTCCTGCAGGGCCAGTTCCAAGGGACGGAGTACAAGGCAGAGGCTTGGAACTGGTTAGCTCGTGACCTCACCAGTGCCACAGGCATTCCTCGGATTGGTGAGCAGGTCCGCCACCACCATGCAGACCTGAAGAGACTAAAGCAGGACTGCCTGAACCAGTGGATACAGGAGACCCGTGGGATGCAGAATGCCCCACAACTGAGTATGTAGCCATGGAATGCAGTATGTAAGAATTGATAATGGAGTATGTATAACAGATAGGTATGTCTCAATATCCCTTCATTTACTTTACAGCTGCAGGTGACCGTGCTACAAATCAGCAAGCCTATGCTGATAGGCTGCTAAGGCTGCACCACCAGGCAGGTTAGTGATTATTCTGCATGTATTGTTATATAAAATATGGGAGAGAGCATGAAAGAAAGTGTTGTAGTCCAATAAAACAGCCATAGAATTGCCTGAATAAGTCCTCTGCATGTACTGTCAGATAAAAACATCAGAGAGGCAGAGAAAGAGTGTAGTAACCCATTAAGAAAGGTAACATATGTCTGGAATAATATCTCTACAGGCACTGTCATATAACATAAGTGAGTGAGCCTGAAAAAAGATTGTTCTAACCTATTAATAAAGGTATAATATGTCTTGAACATGTCTGCCATAAACACCATTAAAACAAATAAAGGAGTGAGCCTGTGGAAAAGTGTGCAATGTCATTAATAAAGGTCTAAAACCCAGAGTGTGTCTGTGTCACAGAGTCTGAAATGTTATTGTACCCTTGCATTATACAAACAATACTGTTTGAAAATGTACTGGCAACCCAGAGTTATGCAGTCCCATATAAAGTGGGTGATGGAAGTGCTAGTAGCTGTGAAACATATATACAGTCCACAATAGTATGTTACTGGCTGGCATGAATAAGTAAATCTGACACACATGTAGCATGTAATTATTCACCAGAAATGTGAGTGTGTGTCAAGAAATGCAGGGTTCTGTACAAATCGAAGTGAAAATGTCATGTGAAAACATCCCAGATATGTAGATAAGGAAATATAAATGCAAACAAGAAATATGTAGCAGTAACATCTGCATCCTGGACAGTTAGTATGTCAGATATAGGTCAGGCATATATTGAACTAGCCAAACCCATGACACAACCTAATGTATGGTGGCAAGTGTAATAATACAGGTAGGGGATATACACTTGCAGTCAGTGGGAATGTAGTGTAGACTAAAAGGTCATTATAAGATGTTAACCAAGGTTTTTTCTGCACCCTACCGTATGTGCATAAACCATGCAATTCCACACCTCAATGGGTATGTGTAACCTTAAACATTTGTTGGGACATATGTCCTATTGTTTTATAAATATGTGCATTGATGTTGATGCATGTGCCCTGTTCAAACATCACGTTCATGGTGGCCTGTTGCTACCAAACATCCCTGCATGCTGTTGGAATATCCACTGTTGTTCAATATATGCATGTGTTATGCTTGCTGTTCAACTGTTGGAAACTTGGTGTGTTGGGTTAATGGGAATATTACTGCATGCTGTTACAACTAATCTGGAATGCTGTTGTTTATGTTGTAATTAAACACACCTAATCACAGAATGTATGTGAAGGCCAGTCCCAGCTGACCCACCTGTCCCTCCTCAGTTGGCGAATGCACCTGGCACCAGCGGCTATGGTGCCCAGCCCGGTCTCCCCTCCTCCATTGGTCCTGTGCCACCTTTGGGTGGAAGCACTGCAGGGGATGGGGCTCGTCCCCCCCGTGCAAGCGTGGATGGAGGACGGCCACCTGTCACCCTTGCTAGGGTCCGGGCTGTGGTGCACAGGGAGATCCAGCATTCAGTCGCTGATCCCCTACGCCAGCTCGAGGCGAGAGTGGCATGTCTCTCTTGTGAGCCTGCCCATCCTATACAGCCCTCAGCACAGCCACCCTCGGGGCTGTGAAGGTGCAGTGGTGACTGCCCATGGGTGGGGATCTCAGTTCCACTGTTACCATCTGTGGGCTCATGGGCTTGCGATTTCCAAACATCCTTCCCCGTCAATTGTATTCACCCACCCCATGTGTCAAACTCCACCCCTGTATGCGTCTTGTTTGTCTTGTCTGTTTACCTCCCCAAACTACCTCCCCAAATATACCTACTTCCTCTACCTCACATTCCACTCTCACCTGAAAAAAAATAAAAAAAGGGCAATCTGTTCCCACAAAAAAATTACGCCCCATACATAGCTGTCCAATTCACACACATGTCCGCTGGACATGTAAACTGATAATTCTAATTGGCAGTACAACATATTTTGTTGTCCTCACCCCTCTCTCAGGGATGGAAGGTTTCAAATTTCACACCAAATTTCAAACATATGCACAGCTGTTGCTGGTAAAGAAATGGGCAGCTATGGACCTTCCCTACACCCATCCTGCACATCCCGAGCTGGTTTCCCTACTGTCTTTCCCTCTTTGTGCCCCCTTTTTCACCACTTTCCTATCTCTTCATTTTCTTTTCTTTAAAAGAAATTAGCGCAGGGGTTAGCGGGAATAAGCACTTTTAAGCAGTAGTTAGTGGGGGTGCGCGAGTGTGAGCTTGTGTGCGCTTAGCTAAGCATTGCTAAGCGTCACGTAAACCTGTGCAAACCCACTTACAACTGCTTAAAAGTGCCTTAGTCACTCTGTATGACAAGGCCCTTGCACTGCTCAGCAGCAAAATAAAAAACTTTGTCAGTCTCGAACACGGGACCTTGGACTCACCAGTCTGCATGAAGTACCACTACACCACAGCAGATATACAATACCTTGGTGCTGAAAGAAATATATCATGCATTACAATGAGTGAATGTTAAGGAAAAATAGGAAAGCCATAGGAATACATTGCAATAACTACTGTTGTATGCCAGTTAATTCTCTAATTCGAAAAGAAAGTACATACTCCCATGTATCCAGTGTTAGCATTAGGAGGTGTGAGTAAACCTACACACTGAGAAGAGTGTACTGGAAGAAGCAACAGTCAGGTTTCAGTACAACATGCATTTCATTGGCTACAACCCAGCTTCAGATATGAGGCATATACCACCCTTCTGACTGAGACAACAGTGTCCACAGCAAACAAGCATGGTCCCCACCTTGCAAAACTGAAAGGGTTATGCCTACCTAACCTATCATTTTATAGCAGTGTCCTGAAATCACAGTGAGAACTGCAATTAACACACAGCAGGCTGCATGCAACTACTAAATGGTGGGCACCAATTGGTGCAGAGGCCATCACATGCACATGTGCAGATACCTAGAAAAGCAGCCTGTATCTGCTGTCCACACATGCAATAATATCATTGCAACAACTGGGAGAGAGAGAGAGAGCACGAGCGAGAGAAACAGACAGAGACAGACAGACACAAACAGGCAGAAGGAGACAGATGCTGAAACAAACAGCAACACACAGAGGAAACAAAACCAAACAAAAAATAAATAAAAAATAAAAAATAAAAAAACAACACCTACAACAGACGGAGGTGAGGAATATAAAGGCAAGGTATGTAACAGATATGTATTTGGTGACATCCGAAAGATGTGTCTGAAGGGTACTCTACATACTGTGTATCATCCATATGTGGCAGCAGTCCATATCTATATGTACATGCACATTTGCATAGGGCAAGGGACATACTGCAACTGTTAGTGAAGGCTGGACATAAGTATGTTTTTGAAGGCTGCTATGTGCACATATGTATGTAGGTTGTAGTGTGTGGCATTGCAGAAAGCAAGCAGTGCTGGTATATGTCACATGGTGTTAAACGCTGTGGGACTGAGTTACAGGCAGTGAGGCCTGCAACAGCTATACGGCCTGAGGACAGCAGAATGCATTCTGCACAACATTGTGCAATAGTATTACATAACCGTATGTCTCACAACTGTTGTATAATTGACATCCCCACCATGAAAGGTGGGCAGTATATGTGCCTATATGTGCAGCTATATGTACAGCAATGGATGTTTACATGTATGTGTATATATACATGTATATATACATATATATATATATATATATATATATATATATATATATATATATATATATATATATATATATGGATATATTTAGATATATATAGATATATATTGATATATATGGATATATATAGATATATATAGATATATATGGATATATGTAGATATATATATATATATATATATATATATATATATATATATATATATATATGGATATGTATGGATATGTATAGATATGGATAAATATGGATAGATATGGATAGATTGGATAGATACGGATAGATATGGATAGATATGTATATATGTATGTATGTGTGTGTATATATATATATATATATATATATATATATATATATAAGAGAGAGTGAGGGAGACACGGGGTCATATGTACTGCAACAGGTGCCTGTTGTGCAAGGCATGGACTGAACACCAGTGTTGTTACCGCAGTGCCATACCCCATTCTAAAACACCTTACGCAGTAACTGCCACATAGGTGGTAGCCTGCCTAACACTGATGGTGTCAGAAGGGTACACAGGACACAGGTGGACAGTAGGCTCCCCTTTGATAATCACAGTGACAACAGTAGTAATGTATTCTGTCTACGTGGTACGTGTCATCAAAAAAGGTGTGTCATCTAGGGGAAATATAGGTCGGTGTTCCTCTCTACTCATCACAATGCCCATGTGGTATCTACCTCACATGACAACTACAGCAAGTGGAAAGGCCACAGGCATACCTAACAAAGAGTAATACTGCCCTCAAACACATGCCGTATGCAGACTGACTCACAAACCACAGCTAGAGTGCATTGCATACTGCCCACCCAGAGGTTACCACTGCCGGACATACAGAGGTATGTCACACCCATAGCAGTCGGCCAGCCACCATGACAACACCTCACAATCCCTCCGGGCTACATGACCTAGGGCCCTAATCCTTGTCACCTCACTAAACAGCACATGCTGGAGGTACAGGTTCCTATCCACAAATATGCCATACTCTGGACTAAACCACCCAGCATGAACAAACAAGGCTCCTCATTAGCAGATGTCATACATACCCCTGATGATTGTTTTGGAGATAGGTGATATGCCCTAGGAGTCACCTCTGTGTATCCCGTTGACAGGAGCAAGTGAAATCACATTACATGTGTGTCAAAGGCCAGGGTAGCATATGGCTAGGCTGCTCTAGGCCCTAGGGCCAATAGCGTATTACCTACCTATGACACAATGCAAACACACATGTACTCAGTGCAATACCTGCTATGTGAGGTGGAATGAGTGTGACAGTGACTGTGTGCAAGGTTTGTAAAGGTGTGATAGCTTAGCATGAGGTTGTGTCTGTCATGGTAGTTTGTGTCCTAGGTGTGAGGCCAGAGAAAGATGTGTCAGTTATTGGGATGCAGGCATAGTAAGATGGCATATGTTGTGATG
This sequence comes from Protopterus annectens, assembly GCF_019279795.1. NCBI lineage: Eukaryota > Metazoa > Chordata > Ceratodontiformes > Protopteridae > Protopterus > Protopterus annectens. Next base: position 1,270,803,905 of record NC_056746.1, on the reverse strand, counting down.
TAGTTCCTTGTGTACGACTGTGGTGTCCCAATGTAGACTGAAGCAATGCATGTATGCTCAGTAAGTGGTACTGCTGGTGACTCCAGCTCACATATGAACTGTTATACTGCCTGAAGCTGTAGGCCTAAACAGCACAGTATGGTGTATGTTCACAGTCCCTGGTAACACTGTCTTGTGTGTTTCCTGTAGTCTGCACAGATTACATACCACAGGCATAGGTATCTGTAAGTAGGGGCACACAGTACTATAAGGTCCACAGGTAATGCTCATCTGTGTTGGCATACATCTGTGTGTTGTATGTATGTCTGATGTGTGTTTAATGATGCCTGTACCATGCCCGCAATGACATGTGTGTTACAGTGTGTGTGTGTGTACCTAGCAACATGTATACTTTGTTACAGCAGTATGCCAGCTATATTAACAACCGTGCACATATGTTTGGTAGGGGTATGGCATCAAAGACTAGGGTGGTTTACCGGTAATACTGTAAATGTACATGACAGTCATTGCATTGGATGACATATTTCTTCATGCATTAGCTTGATATATACCCGCTGGGCGAGGTTGTGCATTGTATCCCAAACAGTGTGCCGACTACTGGTGTATACTGGTGTGTTATATGGAGTGTTGCAGGCACTGTCAGCCAGTTGCGGGCTGAGCACTGATATGTGGTATTGAATGCATGTATCCTCTGATAGACAGATAGATGCTATATATGGCAGTTAAGTGATATCTGTACTTCATAATGTTAAGTGTGCCACATGACATGCTCGCACATATCGTTTAATTGTCTTCCAGGGTTATGGCTCATCAATGTAATCCATCGTATTCAGCTGCGGAGGAGCAGGAAATTCTGAACAGCCTGGTGCAGCACTAAAACCTGCTTTTTTCCAGGGCCAGCCAGCACCAGCATGACCGTACTGCACTGTGGCAAGACCTTGTTCGCCGGGTAAATGACATAGGCATGCATAACCAGACATATGAGCAGGTATGCCATCACTGCAGTGATTTAATTAGACATGTCCGGTGGCATGCATCTGATATCCATAGGAAACAGCTTGCCACAGGTGGTGGGGCGGCCATACATCCCCCCTCACCAGATTGGAGGAGCTGCTCCTAAGCATGTTGGCTCCTGGCCTACTGCAGCAACAGCATCACACATGTGTCATCATGGAGGCTGGAGCCACCCAGCAGGATGACATGGAGCGTGCAGGTAATACGCCCTAGCTGTAGACTTCTGTTACCTGTATTGTTAGAATATGCATATGTGAGATGTGCACTGTGTGTTTAGCAGTTGTGCTGCCTAACGTGTGCAATACTGATATTTGGAATAGTATCCATACACCTGTGACTGTTGACTGTTGTTCCACTGTCGTTTAGCACACTCACAGTAGCAATGCCACAGTTGTGGCCACTGACAAACTGTGTCATATTCTTCTAGGTCCCTCTGGTGTGACAGCAGGGCAGACAATACATGCTGGTGAGTGTGTTAACACTTTAATATTGGTAATGAAATGTGCATGTCATAGGTGAGGTGTAGGCCATGTACACATAACACACCTATGCATAATGCATGCTGTGCATGTTTGCTGTGAGACATCAATCATCTCAGTAAAGTCAGTAGCTGCCTCAATCACATGTAATGCGCAGTGCAGCAGACACAATTGTGTCAACACTGTACTGCACATTGGATATGCATAGTTGCTACAGCTGTACACAACAGAACACGTTTATCATACGCGGTACACCAAAACATGCTACATTTGGCATTACCACACACCCGCTGTAAGGTTACACTTCAGTATCCCACATGTCATGCACACACACATGATGTACTTCAGGGGTAGAGGCCTATCATGGGGCTGTGCAACACTCTGCAACACATAACACAGTCATGTTAGGCAATTCTCCCTATTGGGCACCTCACACACCCATGTACAAGGTGGCTGTGTAATTGTGAACATAGTCACGGCACTACAGTTCAGGTACAGCATGCTAGGCGGTGGTCTTGCACACATTAGTAGCTGTGAGGGACCACAAGATGCATGTTGATGATGGCACAGGGTACTACACCCCATCCAGTTACAGTGACCACATTACTACTCATAGCAGTCATTGCTTTGCACCTCAGTGTTGTGTGTGTGCAAACATATGCACCTATACACAATATGCATAGCATGTTGTCTGTGTGCTTACATATGCCAGTATACACAATATGCACAGCAGTCACCATCCACACAAAGTGTCACATATATGTCCTGGAATGCTAGTGGGTGTATAGGTCACTTGACACACATTGGGTATGTGTGGTCTTTAATGTTGCAGTCGTGTAGCATGCCATGCCATGTCTGGCACCCACATATCTGCAATATGTCCCACACTCACCATAACCACTGTACACTGGCCATGTCGAGCATTGGGATTCCTTCACGTCAACATGCACCGCACATCCTGTGTGTGTACATAGCATGCATGTGCTACACCTGTGCCCACTATTATCTGCTATGGACACAGGCACTGCACTCAGTCATGGATATCTATGTGTCACACAGATAACACATGCAGCCATGGCATGTATACTTGTGAGTGATGGTGCACAGGGCATTGCAGAGCTGATAATACCTGCACAGCAATGTTGTGTCCATGTACACATTGTGTTCCAGGGTTTAGCCAATCACTGAACAACTACACAGTTGCAGCAAATCCATGTATACTGACATTTAATAGGGGCGTCTACACTTGCACTGCATGGTTTTGTGCAACACATATTCTGCATGCTGACACGTTTGTGGTGACTGTCTACCTTGTGATACTGACACCCACCTTCACCCACTATAGAGTATGTGTTGGATTGCTGGTATGTGTGTGTATGTGCTGTAGTGAGGTGTGTATTAGTGTTCATGTGTACATGTGTGCATGTGTGCGTATGTGCATGTGTTCATGTGTGCATGTGTCCATGTGTTCATGTGTTTATGTGTTTATGTGTTCATGTGTGCATGTGTGCATGTGCAGACCGTAAAGTGTTTTTCCTGCCTTCCTCTCACAGGTGCTGAGTTAGGGGTTGACGAAAGCAGCAGGCAACCTGAAGCCACTGCCATGAATAGTGGTGATGATGACACATGTATTTTGGCACAGGAAGATTTGACAAGGTCTGTCGTTGGTCCGCCAGTTGACAGTACACAGCGTTCAACCCCATCTATGTGCACACTCATACTGTCAATACATCCCACACCACCAATGGCCATAGGCGAGGGACAGCATACAGTTGGCATTGACCAGGAGACTGTGGTACCCATGGCACTTGCATCCCCTCACAGCAGCCATAGCTGTAGACCTGGAATGGTACAACATAGGCGGAGGTCCAGGGATTCTCGGGGGAGCACCACTGGTCGTATTGCCCCTGGCAGGCATGTCCTCACAGGTCTTACGATGACCAGTATGTTCCGGGCTGTAATGCAGGCTCAGGCACGTATGGAACGGTACACCAGGCAGGGACTTAGGGCGCAGAGGGCACATTACACTGCTATCAATGACAGCATCCGTGACCTTGCCGGTGCCATCCGGACTTACACCGAGGTCATTGATAGACGTTGGGGGGAGACATTATATGCCCTCCACAACATGTCTTCCATGAGCCAGGACCATACAGGACGGTTGAGACGTTGACGCGGACGCATGCCAGCAACAGCAACAGCTGGCAGTGGTCGCGGACGGCCCACAGTTCACAGCCACTCCCGTAGTGACAGTACCAGCCCCATCAATGCTGGGGCTGGCCTGTCCATTGACTGTCCCAGTAGACCACATGCACGTGGCTCTGGCCAGTCCCAGCAGGGACATGGGTCCAGTCATCATACCTCTGCCTCTGATGACAATACCCAGTCAGGGATGGTACCCAATACTGTCCGTAGCACCCCTGCCAGGCACAGGTACTGTGTCCATGGCCAGAGATAGTGATCTGTACAGCCTAGCAGGTACAGTCTGTGGCTGTCCCACAAACTGCCGTATATGGCAGCCACATGGTGGAGCTGTGTGCATGCTGTTAGAAAAATATATATATTCACATATGTACTGCCTAGAAAATATATTTACATACATGCTGCCTAGAAAAATATATTTACATATATGCTGCTTAGGAAAATGTGTATTCAAACATTCAAACATATATAAGTTGTGTGGTCAGATATATAGAGAAATGTGTGCTTTAGACAGGAATAAATGTGCTCAAATCTATATAGGGAACAAAGGTTGAAAAATAGTATGATATGTAATGCATTTAATTCTGTTTTACTAGAATAATAGTAGAAATAAACTCGCATATTATTGCTTGAAGCATAAGCTGCAGTGTAATTAGAAATTTGGCCTTGGCAGCGTTCAGCGCGGCCTGGCTCATGTCTGTCAGTAAAGATTATTTTGCAAAGTTAGAAAATAATAAATCTGTCTGCATGTGTATCTTTTCCTGCTTCCACCAGAAGAATAGTCTTGTGCGCACTATCAGAGATAGTGTCCAGCTGGTAAACAAGAGAGGGACAAAGAGAAGCATTAAAGAAGACATGCACCCATTGTATTCGAACTAATCTAAGAGCCTTGAATTGGCTACATCCTCGGAAGGACATTGTGACTGACCAGGTGCTTGCAAGGCTGTAATATTCTCATGGGAAAAAGATTTTGAAAAACACCATCTCAGCACTTTTTCATAAGTTACTATGATGTAAAGACCCTGTCACTGACCACGTCAGTGAGGTGGGCAAAAGCTGATAGTAAACTGTATAAAATGTCATATGTCTCACCAATAAAATCAGACAAAATTCTGTACAAGTTTGTGTATGGTTTTTTGCCTCCTAATGTACATTAGAGTATTAGAGTTTTAGATACTTGAGCTTTCCTGCATTACTGTTTGTTATTGACTGTCATTATTTTTTAATGCCAGATGAATTTTACAGTCTGACTTTAACAAATTTATTTAACATTTTGGTCCTTCGAGCCGGATTCCCTTGGTAAGCTGCAGGTCAGAGTATATAGGTGGCACCAAAACCTGCGCAGGAGAAGGAAAGACCTCCGACTGAATTGTCATATCTAAAGAGGCTGTCCACTTGTCTGATCTGTGGCGGCGGAAAACTGGATCCTAAAAGAAGTTTCAACAGTAAGCGGGAGGCTCGGGTAAGCAGAATTCCTCTCTTTGTTTTTGTTTTAGATCAGGGACCAGGTTACACTGTGCTATTGCTAAGGTTTGTGATAGCAGGGAGAGGTAGTCAAGTATTGTATCTTGAGTCATAGATCAGGAAGTAAACAAAGCAAAGTAAAACAGTTATTCTAGACACTACTGTGGATACGGGAATAAGATACCACGTGGTACAAGAGAAAGGGTTACGTAACAGTTCTTTTTCTTTCAGAGACATGGGAAATGAATGCACTAAAGGGTCACGTGACCGCCCCTAACAGAAGATGCAAAGTATATGCAATTGCAAAGAGCAGATAATGTAAGATATTTTTCAAAATGGGTTAATAAGTATGACTTTGATGGTAAATTAGATAAAATATCATTAGTAAAACTTTTGAAACAGTTAAAATCTGACGCAGAAGGTCAGGCAAAAACAACAACAGTTGGGCGTTCCTCAAGCACATAGGTGGATTGAGGAAGTGAACCAAGGGAACAGAAAATAAAAATGCAAAAGCATTGTTTTTAGACAAAGAGGATAATAATACAATAGTAGCATCGGTCCCTCCCCTACCACCTCCTCCGATGCCTTACTTAGCATATGTAGTGGGGGGGCGGGCTGGACCCCCACGTTATCCGGAGACAACAGGGATATTAAGACAACCATTTGTAAGAGAACCTATCGGAACTAGATCCCGAACACGCCAAACATTTATAGATGTTCAACCAAGCGGAAATTCATTAGATGAGAGTGAGGAAATCTGTCCATTAATTGAAGTACCAAACCCACAGGCAGGACAGGAGGGCCAGGCCTCAACTCTCTTAGTGTATAGACCATGGACACCGGAAGACATCCGAAAGCTACAGAGGAATTCCCATCCAAAAATTAACTTTGAGAAATTTGTACAAGATTTACAGGGCATGAGATTGAGTTACCACCTGAATGGGGAAGAGGTAGAAAAGTAGTTAGACAAATTTTAGGTCCGGACTGGCACATGATTTGTGGTGCCTGGAATGCCCGTGACGCAACTCAGGCCACTCCCACATAGTGACGCAGAACTAGATGCTAGATTGAAGGGTCTTACAGACCGCATTACTGAAAAGTGGAAACCTAGGGCAGACTGGACTTGTATTAACCAATGCGCATAACAAGATAATGAAACAGTAGATGCATACTATGGTAGATTATTAGAATGTTTTAATAACCATAGTGGTATGACTATTCCTGAAAATCAAAAGAATGATAGCTCATATGAACAGCAGTTGAAGAATGCATTTTTAAAAGGTTGTATTGCCCCTATCAATAGCTTCGTCACGAAGCATATGATAGATCACCGAACGAGTAGGCTTCAAGCCTTGTTAGAGTATGCTAGACATGCCGAAAAACATTTTAACAGTAAAAAGAAAAAGAAAACGCAGGTCTTCACAGCTGAAGACGGTGCGGAAGTTTTTGTAGTACAAACAGCCAAAAAGGGTAAGCGAAATGCTCAGGGTAACAAACGTTCTGACAGAAACTCAGAATTTTATGAGGACAGGAAAAAAAGAGGTGAGTGCTTCAATTGCGGTAAGAAGGGACATTTGGCAAGGGATTGCAGGAGCAAGGCACCTGTGGAAAAAAAGGATAAGGATGATGAGGATTGACTAGATGGCAGTTATACTGCTCGGCAGTCATTAGGAGAGACTAATGAGCAGGGGAATAATGTAAATACCTTAGAAGAAACAAATGACATGCAACCGGATGTAGAAGTTGGGGAAAGTGAAGTTTTGGACTTGGCACTACTGAGCTTGGAGCTCTATTTAGCAGACACTAAACCGGAAGTTACACTTCTGGTGGAAGGGAGAGAAGTCAAATTTTGTGTGATTCAGGAGCATCACGAACTTTGATACATCCTTCAAAGTTACCGAACATTCTGAGTCACCCGATTACATATTAGTGAAAGCAGCAAACGGACAGCTGTACAGGGAACCACTTTCCCATGATATAGCAATAACTGACCCCATCTCGGTATAACCCAGAGAAGTAAAATAGTACTTTCTGCCAAATGCCCCATGAACTTATTGGGAAGAGATCTTATGCAACTCTTTGGCATAGCAGTAGTCCCTACCATGAATGGTATGGAGGCACAGAGACAAACTGATGCTTTTGTAGTACGATCGAGGGTGAGGCCTATTATTGGTACAGCCAGGATCTGGTTACAACCGGTCCAGGGCAGTGACCAAGGAACTGATGAATGTAGCCACCAGCAAGGTGCTTCCCTCGATGTTGATCAGCAACATTTGTTACATTGTACCCTATATTATTGTAGCACATCAGGACCTGATAAAGAATATGAACAAAAATTGTTCAGGAATCCCAAATAGACTAATACTACGGACTTTATACTGGGACACTGAGGGCAATAGTGTAGTGAGTTGTTCATTGCCTCAGGAGTTCTTGGAATTGTACAAATCCAATAAACTACCGCATGTTAGCCTAACCAAGAACAGGAATGTTAGGTGGGTAGACTTGGGTGACAAAGTGACAAAATGGGAGAAACTAACTGACTTAGAGTTATCGGACTTAGGAGTACAGAAACAAAAACTAAATTGGTTAGCAAACGCCCAGCTGTGCACTTACAACAGAGTGAAGACAGCTGACTGGCGTTCTTGATAGAAGAAGAAGAAAAAGCTTTGAGTAAAATACCAAATGTTCTTTGGTCAACAGGAAATCGGATGTAGGACTTATTCAACAGCAGGGCCAGTAGTTATTACACCAAAATGGGCCTTTAGACCAAGGAAAAGACAATATCCTTTGAGCAAGGATGCAGAACAAGGAATCAAACCTATCATAATGGCATTACTTAAGAAAGGGATACTGGTAGAATCCTTGGATTCACCATGTAATACTCCTCTATTTCCTGTTAAAAAGCAAACGGGAATGGCGGATGGTACAAGATTTACAGGCTGTGAATGATGCGGTAATACCAAGGGCACCTACGGTGCCAGACCCATACCTTGTTAAATGATTTGAAGCCAACAAAAATATTTCACCGTGGTAGATATTAGCAATGCGTTTTTCAATACCTATCCACCCTGACAGCCAGCATTGGTTTGCATTCACATTTCAGGGCAAAAGGTATACGCACACCCGACTACCACAGGGATATAGTGAAAGTCCAACAATATTCGCACAAGAGATGGCTAGCAACCTGGCGGGGTTTTCTCCACCAGGGGGCAGCCAAGTACTACTTTATGTAGATGACATCTTGCTTGCAGCTCCTACCCAGCAGCAATGTTGGGAAGACACAGTAGCACTGTTGAAATTCTTAGCTGAGCAAGGGCATAAAGTGAATAAACATAAATTGCAACTTTGGAAAGAACAGGTTAAATACCTGGGATATGTGATATCCAAAGAAGGTAGAACATTAGATGAAGATAGGAAAACAGCAATCTTACAAGCACCTAGACCAACTACCAAAAAGGAAATGATGTCCTTCTTGGGAACGACTAATTTTTGTCGAAGTTGGATACCGAATTCTGCTTTAGAAATGGCTCCATTGGCTGATTTAATATTTAAAACACCAATGGCAGCACAAGAAACACTACATTGGACACCGGAAGCAGAAGCAGCTTTTTGCAGACTAAAACAACTGATAGTCTCATCGTTAGTTTTAGGGCTTCCGAATTACCATAAGAGATTTTTCCAGACTGTAGATTGTAGGCGGGGATATATGACGTCAGTACTGACGCAACAACATGGCGGCAAGCAACGCCCCATAGCTTACTATTCATCACAGTTAGATCCGGTGGCACGATCATTACCACCCTGTGTACAAGCAGTTGTCGCAGCAGCTATGGCAGTGCAAGCTTCAGCCTCAGTGGTATTGTTTCATCCTCTCACGTTGAGAGTACCTCATGCAGTTGCGATAATTTTACTGCAAGAAAAAATAGCATTTTTATCCCCTGCCAGACATCTTTCTTGTATGACCATACTATTGAGTCAACCCCATATGACAATTGAACGATGCGACATTAAATCCATCGACATTACTTCCGATTCCTGTAGATGGCACACCACACAGTTGCCTACAGGAAATGGAACAAATAACCACACCTAGACAAGATCTTACTGATGTGCCCTTAGCCGATGCAGAGGTGACATTTTATGTGGATGGGTCCTGTAGACGAGGTCCTACAGGAAAGAACCTAGTGGGTTATGCAGTAGTGACTGATAACGAAATCATAGAAGCACAACCCCTGCAACATAACCTGTCAGCTCAAGCAGCAGAATTGATAGCTTTGACACGTGCTTGCACTCTAGCGAAAGACAAATGTGTTAACATATATACTGACAGTCAGTATGCTTTCTCTACAGTGCATGTCTTTGCACAACAGTGGAAAAACAGGGGAATGATAACATCTACTGGCAAACCGATTAATCATGCACAATTGATTTTGAACCTATTAGATTTTATTCAGTTACCCACTAGAATAGCTATCTGTAAATGTGCAGCCCATACCAAGCAACAAGATAGAATTTCAAAAGGGAATGCTCAGGCTGATGCAGCTGCAAAGCAAGCTGCCTCAAACCTAGAAACTGTGTTTTTAAATGAAGAACTACAACCTTCTGAGACTCTAGATTTAGAAATGTTAAAAACAATGCAGACATTAGCTACAAAAGCAGAAAAGCAGAAGTGGATAAAACGAGGAGCAATCCTTGAAGAGGGACTGTACATCTCCAAAGAGAAAAAAACCAATATTGCCATCTAATTTATTTAGATATGCAGCTTTGTTGAGTCATGGGCATAGCCATGTCTCAACAGGGGGGATGGTACAGTTAGTTAACAAAACATTCCAAACATATGGATTTCTGAATTATACACAAAAATTTTGTGCAACATGTCATATTTGTAGCAAACATCATGCACAGGGAGCATTTAAACCGAAGCGAGGGAGCTTTCCAACACCACCCTATCCGTTCCATACTATTTGTATGGATTTCATAGAACTGAATAAATGTGAAGGGAAAAATACTGTTTAGTGATCATAGATATGTTTTCAAAATGGGTAGAAGCTTTTCCAACCAGGAATCCGGATGCAGCAACAGTAGCAAAAGCCTTAGTGAAAGAAATCATTCCTAGATTTGGCATACCGGAAAGAATCTATAGTGACAACGGAACACATTTCGTAAACCAGACAATACATCAGCTTGGGAGATTTTTTGGGATTTCTTTGAAAAACCATTGTGCTTATCACCCTCAGTCAGCAGGACTGGTGGAGAGGTACAATGGAATTTTGAAAAACAAGTTGAGAAAATTGATGAGCGAGACTCAAAAGACTTGGATTTGCTGTCTGCCTTTAGCACTGCTGAGCATGAGAACTGTTCCAAATGTAAGGGGCTTGACCCCTTTTGAGGTAGTGTTTGGAAGAGCATATTGTGTGCCACAATGGAAGGCCCTCATGCCTGCAGAGCTGGAGGCCGATGGCTCATTAGCTAGTTATATGAAGAAATTGTTAACAAATAAGACTGTTTTGCAGTTGAACTCTTTTTCAGATAAACAAGAAGCAAAACCGAGGCCGTGCTGACCCGGGTCCTGGATCTGGCTGAAAGTCATCAAAAGAAAGAACTGGGCGAGTCCAAAGTGGGAAGGTCCGTACCAGGTACTATTGGCAACACCTACTGCAGTAAAAATTGCTGAGAGATCATCTTGGGTTCATTTGACGCACTGTAAACCACTCAAAGAATTTAAATTGGACAAACATTTTTTAACTGACATTCCACAGATACAGGATGGCCAGAGGCAGAGTGAATAAAAATGTGAAGCAACCCCAAAGACATTGGTTCACTGGCCTGCTGATCATACATTTATTAACCATGTTTGTAGTGACCTTTTTGTTGTTATGGTTCTTCTTGCATATAACTACAGAAGTGAAATTGATAAAACGTGATGATGGACTGGCTGTAGACTGGCACCCGAACTTCAACACATACCTGGCTATGAAACGAGTCTATGTAGAGACTATGAATGTTTCAAATTGCTGGGTTTGTACTGCAATACCCACAGCATATGGAGGACTTTTAATGTCTGCTGTCCCCTTGGGGATAAATGAAACTTGGGAAAACCTATTATTTGACACGGGTACTGTGAGATCACAAGACAAAGTGGCATTATATTTACCCGTTACTCAGAAAGGAATTGTTTGTTTTGTTAAAAATGACACACTCCAGGTTGGTTGGAGTAACTGTAACATAACTGTGTCTTACAAATGTTATATAAAACCTGTAGATCAAGGTACTAGTTGTAGCACGAACTATGGTTCGTATTTAAGCTTGATGAAAACAACATTGAGAGATGTGCAAAAAACTCCTGAAATATATAGACAATTATCTGTTATAGATAAAAAAATGTTTCATTCAGGGTTAACCCGCATCAGTACTAAAGTAGAAAACTGTTATTTTGTTTGTGGGAAAAGGCCTATAAATGGTTACCTGAGAATTGGTCCGCAGTTGTTTTTGGGTTATCTGGTTCCAGCCATAAGACATACTGCAGAATTGCCCTGGGTAAAATACGCAATGTGAGAAATATAGCTCAGCAAGCCGAGAATACAGTCAAAAACCTGCTAATCCAGTGGGTAAGATTGAAGCAAGCTGGAAGGATCACTCGGCTGTGAAGGACAAAGAAAAATTGACTCATATGGACTTGAGTGACAGTGTTATATCCTGGGCTGGGATATTCCCAGCCTACGGAGCAGTCAAATCGATTTGGGAACTGAGGAAATTGTCAAAACTCCTCAAGTAATGAGCAATGCGACTTTTTCCGCTCTTGAACTTGTGACTGATGAAATGAATGCAATGAGAACAGTCGTATTACAGAACCGAATGGCTCTCGACTTCACCCTAGCGGCGAGAGGTGGTACGTGCGCGCTTATCAAAGAAGAATGCTGTGCGTACATTCCAGACAACCAACATGAAATCAATGATCACCTGGAGGTAATACAGCAGGTGTCAGCAATGGCAGAACCAGGCCCAAACCCACTGACGAACTTTTTCCAGAATCTATTTGGGGGGTGGGGTCGGTCCTTATGAATATTCTGATAGCAATTTGTGTAGTACTGCTCATAATTGGAGCATGTGTCTGCTGCGGCATACCCTGTGTAAAAAAATTAGTTAAAGACTTAGTTGACATATCAGTAACTGAAACTATGTACCAAGACATGGAATTGAATTTGTTGATACCAAGCGAAAGCCTATCTGAAATATAAAGCAAATGACTTACTTAGCTAAAAGTCCTTGAAAGGAAAAGGCTAAGAAATGAAATGACACTGTTTATGTTTCAAATAGAATGAAATGCATTAACAGGAGGGAGAATGTTAGAAAAATATATATATTCACATATGTACTGCCTAGAAAATATATTTACATACATGCTGCCTAGAAAAATATATTTACATATATGCTGCTTAGGAAAATGTGTATTCAAACATTCAAACATATATAAGTTGTGTGGTCAGATATATAGAGAAATGTGTGCTTTAGACAGGAATAAATGTGCTCAAATCTATATAGGGAACAAAGGTTGAAAAATAGTATGATATGTAATGCATTTAATTCTGTTTTACTAGAATAATAGTAGAAATAAACTCGCATATTATTGCTTGAAGCATAAGCTGCAGTGTAATTAGAAATTTGGCCTTGGCAGCGTTCAGCTGCCTGGCTCATGTCTGTCAGTAAAGATTATTTTGCAAAGTTAGAAAATAATAAATCTGTCTGCATGTGTATCTTTTCCTGCTTCCACCAGAAGAATAGCCTTGTGCGCACTATCAGAGATAGTGTCCAGCTGGTAAACAAGAGAGGGACAAAGAGAAGCATTAAAGAAGACATGCACCCATTGTATTCGAACTAATCTAAGAGCCTTGAATTGGCTACATCCTCGGAAGGACATTGTGACTGACCAGGTGCTTGCAAGGCTGTAATATTCTCATGGGAAAAAGATTTTTGAAAAACACCATCTCAGCACTTTTTTCATAAGTTACTATGATGTAAAGACCCTGTCACTGACCACGTCAGTGAGGTGGGCAAAAGCTGATAGTAAACTGTATAAAATGTCATATGTCTCACCAATAAAATCAGACAAAATTCTGTACAAGTTTGTGTATGGTTTTTTGCCTCCTAATGTACATTAGAGTATTAGAGTTTTAGATACTTGAGCTTTCCTGCATTACTGTTTGTTATTGACTGTCATTATTTTTTAATGCCAGATGAATTTTACAGTCTGACTTTAACAAATTTATTTAACAATGCAGACACACATACATTAACCAAACAACTAGGGCTCACACATACACACACACATTACATCAACATTGGCCCATGCTGTACTGTTGACCCTCACACACCCACACACATACACACACACCACACACACACACACACACACACACACACACACACACACACACACACAGACATGTTGATTGGATGGGTCAATGTCAGGCTATGGCAAACAACAAAACGCCCTGTGCATCTGATGACACCTGTGTCACCTCCTGTCATCTGCATCATTGACGGAGGGACAGGCTAACATGGTGCTGATGCACAGGGTGACACTATAGCAGTGTAGCAATAATAGCAAGTTGTCAACAAGGAAGTGTAACAACATCGTTGTAGGTATATCTGAGCAGACATTATGCATCAAAGCTCTGATTGTCAATGTAGCATTGTTTACACCACTGTTTGGTCTGAGTATGTATTGTCCACCCATGTGCCACTTGGCTGAAGTGTAATGTGTTGCCAGCATGTGTTAGTGAGTGGACAGTACGTGTGTGATGTGTGCAGTACAGATTAGCAAGTGTACATATGTGAACATGGTGGGTGCGCACTGTCTGGATGTACGTGCATAGTGGATGCATGGGACATGTGGCATACCCTGTCGTACGCATTGCTAACATCTCATAGTATCTTTCAATGGCCAGTATGCATTCTATTACAGTTATGTACTAACATGGGTAGACATGTGTATGACATGGGTTGACACTATGCTGTGGGTGATACCGTTAATATCTGTCAATGATTTGCGGTCTGGTAGTATACACAACCTCAACAGCATGGGTATAAGCAATCATTGGATGATGTCCTGACAAATGACACACAGTAGTAGAGAACCCAGTAGCAACTGGATCCTTCCGGTGCTACACTATAACACTAACCAGTGGTAATGATCGCCACCCATTCCTGTGACCACACCTGTTTGGCATACAGCCCCCTTAGGTACATGCAGACACACTAGGGATGTGTCCATCCAAATCTGGAAATGCATGGATTGGCCTACAATGCATTCCCTGGATGGGACGCATATCCTACACAAGGGTATAATACAGACAGATACCTGTTGTCTGATACATGCTGTATAGCAGTAAGCCGACTATGGCATAGTCATCCTCATGTACTATACATACTATCCCATCAGTACCACACAGGTGGTAGCCCTCAACATGTATGTCGGGTACCAATGTGTACGTACAGCCTCATGTTATGTCATGTGTCCCTTGGTATCCACATCCATAGGTATTATGGAGTCCCAAGGTGTATCACATAAGACATTAGAGGCCTGAATGCATATCCACAAGGCAGTCATACACCTATAAAGACTGTCCATTCTTAGCAGTCTTTGTTGTGTATGACCATGTCTGACATATACCCCAGGCATATACCCTCACTCACACTACTCTTAAGTAACTGTCATGGGTGTGTGTGCCACAGATGACCTTGGCCACAGAACATGAGAGTGGACGGCCTTGTCACATACATACATGTGTGACCTACGATCTGAGAAGCAGCGGCATAACCTGTCAATGGAAACAAATGTATTCATGCAGTATGCAGGCTTCTCACCTATGTACTGATGGAGGGGACATGTACACATATATATTTGCCACGCAAATACCTGATGTATGCAATGTACTTACTGTTGTAATCATACTATGTCATACCATAGTAAAAGCAAAACCCACACCGCATTGACCAACAGTGACAAATACACAGTCAACATTTGCAGGATTCAAGCCCCTACCTAGCTATGTTATGATACTAGAGATCGATGAATTAACACGGCACGCTATCTGCTTTACTAGGTGGTTTCTCTTCTCCGGCTGTATTTGTAGGATGGTGACATCATCAGTCTTTCCAAAGAGGAATGTATCTCCTTTAGTGTGTTTTCCCAGTCTCCAAAAAGGGTACGTTTTTCAAAGACAATTGCACACATACACACCCCTCCACACACACTGTTTGCAGGATTCAAACCCCTACCTAACTATGCTATGATACTAGAGAGAGAGAGAGACGCATTAACACGGTGCGCTATTTGCTTTATTGGTTGGTTTCTCTTCTCCTGCTGTATTTGTAGGATGGTGACATCATCAGACTTTCCAAAGAGGAATGTACCTCTTTTAGTGAGTTTTCCCAGTCTCCAAAAAGGGAACACCTCTCAAAGGAAACTGCACACATACACGCACCCCCCCACACACACAGACTGTTTGCAGGATTCAAATTCCTACCTAACTACGTCATGATACTAGAGACAGATACATTAACATGGCGTGCTATTTGCTTTACTGGTTTGTTTTCCTTCTCTGGCTGTATTTGTAGGATGGTGACATCATCAGTCTTTCCAAAGAGGAATGTACCTCTTTTAGTGTGTTTTCACAGTCTCCAAAAAGGCCACTCCTTTCAAAGACAATTGTACACACACACACACACACACACACACACACACACACACACACAAACAGTTTGCTGGCATTCAAACCCCTACCTAACTATGTTATGATACTACAGGGAGACGCATTAACATGGCACGCTATTTGCTTTACTGGCTGGATTCCCTTCTCCTGCTGTATTTGTAGGATGGTGATCAAAAAGGGGACAGCTCTCAAAGGAAACTGCACACATACACACACTCACTGTTTGCAGGACTCAAGCCCCTATCTAACTATGTTATGATACTAGAGAGAGACACATTAACATGGCGTGCTATTTGCTTTACTGGCTGGTTTCCCTTCCCCTGCTGTATTTGTAGGATGGTGACATCATCAGACTTTCCAAAGAGGAATGTACCTCTTTTAGTGAGTTTTCCCAGTCTCCAAAAAGGGTACACCTCTCAAAAAAAACTGCACACATACACACACCTCCCCCAACACACACACACACACACACACACACACACACACACACACACACACACACACACACACACACACACTGTTTGCAGGATTCAAACCCCTACTTAACTATGTTATGCTACTAGAGAGAGATGCATTAACACAGCACACTATTTGCTTTACTGGCTGGTTTCCCTTCTCCTGCCATATTTATAGGATGGTGATATCATCAGACTGGACATGATGATGTGTGTACACTTTGTTTTATGCCATTCCAGGAATGGTCCATGTGGGTCAGCAGATGTCAACAGCTTGAACAAGACCTCAGAAACCTTACCTTGTGTGATCTATCTGTGGACACATTGACATTCCGTCATATGTCAACACATATTTATGCACAGCTTGTTGGTTTTGTATATACTACATGTGTCTGGGATGTTGATAAAGGGCTATTCAAAGTCTATGTGACACATGTGTATATGTGTTCATTGATGTATGTCCTGGGTGACTGCCTTGCAAACAGTCTAGCATGTCTGGGAAATATGATCCGCACATGAACATACTACAGTTGGTAGGGCTGTGTGTATGTCAGCTTCCAATAGCTCTGTTTATGACTGCAACCATGATGGACACAATGACCTTGCAGATCAGACTTCATAGGCATACTGAACTTGACTTCCCATGGTGTGCTGTGCACCAACACTTGTGGGGAGTGCCATATGTAGCTGTGACACATTCAATGGTTCCACATACTGTGTAGGGGGTGAGGCTCAGCTGACTGTTCAGGTGCATGATCTGTTTGTTCTGTAGGTTGTGCATGACACATACTAGGAATCAATGTATTCCACTTGCTGCCATGCTTTTGGCAGTGGGGGTAGCTACTCATCCATTCTACATGTGATATCTCCTGGTATGATGATATGGACTATTGTCAGTGGGAGATGGGTATGTACATATGGGCCTGTCTGTCATGATGTTGGCATTGTCACTCAGGTACAGTTGGCCCTGATTCAGGACATATATGGGTGTACATTGCTATTTATGACATAGCTGAAGGAGGTGTCATGATTCAGTCTGGACTCCTTCTCAGCTAATCTTTACAAAACACCAAAGAACATGAGCACTAATCTCTGTTATACTGTTTTACATGCTTAACACCCTACTGATCCTTTGTGATCAGGCTACAGAGTATGTCATGATAATATCCTGGCATGTCCAGGGGTCAGTTTCGTGTGTACTCTTCAGTCCATCTAGTGGATATTGTGATATTGACACAATGTCATATCTGCCTCATGTACACAGACAACCCTCTCCTCCTCCTGACAAACTCAGATATGTGTGAGATGCACCTATATAGATATACAAGGTGCTGAACTCTCTTGACCCATGACTGGCACAGTCTATCAGGTGGTGAAGGTAACCACACACACCACATATCAGTCTCACATATCCTCTAGCAACACCACTCAAACCACATTATCACACATAGACATACTTGGATGCTGTAAATGTACTCTACCTAAGCAGCAGAGACCTCCAAAGCAGACACACACACACCTGCTACCCCACTACAATACCCACATATCACATAGTTCACAATGTCAGTGTGCCACACAGTCACTGCCCTTCGGGCTAAACAACACACCTAATACACTTGTAATAGGCGACACTTATTGTCAGAAGCACTGATGTACCACTCACCAGCCCTAACAAGGGAATAGTCACTTTGGGCTGTCTGTTGGGTGCCAGGATCTGCCACATAACACAGGCAGTCAGGTCACTCCAAAACAAGTACAGGACTGGCACCATCATTGTCCATGCTGGTGAGTATAACCTCAGACATTACTCCCTGGATGACATGACATGATACATGGAGAAACACTCTGATCATGTAGCCCATGCCAGTGTGACCCTGACCTTGTCTAGCATCTTACACCCACCAATTATGATGTCACAGTATACGGACACACATATCACATTTAACAGTTGCCTAACAAATTTGTTTCATTCATAGGGGATACAGTGTCTGTCAGCCTGTGGTGACATGCTCAACATGCCACATAGCTTCACTATGGACAGCTTGCACCTGTCACCCTTGGACTTTGGAATGCTGGCTAAGGCTCTTGCTACCACCATAATGCCTTTTTAAAGCAGGGCTCAGAAGACAAACCCACCTCCATAGACATTACAGGTTAAATGAAACTAAGGGTAATGCTGCTCAACAACAGTTGTGTTAACCTCATATTGCGGCCACTCAGGACTCTCCTCAGTATGGAGGATAGCGATATCTGTGCACTGAAAGAAGCCTGGTTCAGGCTCACTTATGCACACCAGCACTACCAGCTTATGTTTTATACCATGCTGTCTGACAACAAGGCTTGGAACAGACAACACAACTAGGGGGAGTATCCATATACATCACAGATACACACACCTCCGGGTTAGTAGCACTGCACAAAGCATCACAGGCCATACATATACAACTACCATTGTGCAATACTGCCTTTCAGTTTGTTGCCTGCTACAGAACACACTCCCAAACTCAGGAACCACACTCGGATTTCATGGGAACTATGGAGAATATGAAGGTCTCCACAAACACCATTATATTGTGTGACTTCATATACGCAAATATTGACTGGGGATACTACTCAAGCCCCAACACCCTCACCCAACAGTCGCTACAATTTGTAGACTCATATGCTATGGTACAACCAGTCAGCACAGCCACAAGGGGGAATACATATTGGACCTGATCATCACCAACATGGGGACTCTATGTACCACACCAGCGATATACCCCTCATTGGTAAGGTCAGAACATACATGTATCTCACTGGACATACATATACCCTCCACACACCCATCCTGGGTAATCTTGGTGAACTTCTCATGAGCCAACATCTCACTTCACCGAAGCAAGGTGGTATCCTTCAGAGACCCTGAGACAGTGGCAAATACGGCTCACACTGCTGCATCCTTTACATACACATTCTATGGACACCTAGTGGACTGCATGGATTGTGCTATCCCAAATAACAACAGGACTCACTACTCCAATGGCAGGGGACCTTTCTGGTAGACCCCAGCCATTAATAAGCTGTACAATGTCAGGAGGAAGCTACTACATGATAGAGCACAATCCCAGACTGGGAAGGCATCTGTGATCTGTACTAGCAGACAGCTACAATCACTCATGAACTTTTCTAAGGGCTGCTTCTACCAGACAATTGCAACGGACACGTAGGACTATCACACAGCCTTCTTCAGTTATGTCAGGAACCTGGGTGGACACTCACTGATATGCTGTGAGTTACTGCATACTGACTAAACCTACCCTGAACCCACTGGCATTGCCAACATCCTGGCAAACAGGTTCAGTGCAGATGTCTCCCACCCATCCCCCCTAAGGAGCAACTATCCATCCCAACAGAGTATAACCTCCCTGACATCACAGAGTAACAGGTGAGTGCTACCCTCCCCAAAGCGTACATCACAGTATCAATGTGACCAGACAGTGTCCCAGCCTTCATCTTACACGAGCATCATGACAGACACAACCCTCACGTTACATCACTGTTCAATATCGGAGTTACCACAGGATATGTACCCAAGGAATGGCGTACAGCGACAGTGGTCCCGCTCCACAGAGTTGGTGCCACAATGGACCACAGACAATATTGCCCTATAAGCCTAAGTAGCCTGTTCTGCAAAGCTATGGAGCGTATTGTCATGGAACTCATACACATAGACATCGGGAACCTACAGACACTGTGCCCTACACATTTCAGCATTGTTGTGGGCAGATCTTGCCTCTTGAACCTGTTTGTATTCTTTAAATGGCTAACAGGTCCATTGACATAAGAACGGCTGTCCACACAGCCTACCTGAACCTTGCAAAACCCTTCAACACAATAACCCACTGGGCCATTATGCATAGGCTCACCAGCGTCAATATGGACACATATCTCAAACGATGGATTGATACCTGGATCAGGGTAGCACCCACATGGTTAGAATTGCAGGTGCCATGTCTGACTATACACCAGTTACACGTGGCATCCCACACGGCTCAGTCCTGGGACCTCTCCTGTTCAGTATATATTTGTCTGATGTACAGGCTACCACAGGGGGAATATGGCTGACCTTGTTCGCACTTGACTGCAAACTGGGTGCCATAATCAACTCTCCAGCTGCCACATGCATACTCAAACAGGGTCTCACAGAGATGGATGACTGGTGCCTGAGCCATGGCCTACAGCTAAATGCCATTAGTTGCATAGTCATCCCCTTTGGGAATAGTAACATGCCCACACATTACCACATAGGTAGTACTCCATTACATACGGTAGGAGTTGTTAGGTGATTGGGGACATGACTTGTTTGTACTGTCGCCTTTGACATTCAAGTTGCCAAAGTGGTTGGACAGACCTTCTATATAAGCCACCTTATCCCATATGGTTTCACATCTAGATCGAGTGAAGTCATTGTGCCCCTATACTCATCACAACTATGCTTGGTTACAATGCCACATTTGGGGTGTACCTTACCCAACACCTGCAGCAACTGTACTGGCCACAGAAGTTCCTCACCAAGCAGATGTAGGGACTCACACGGATGACCTGCACAGTTCGGATGCAGTAACTCCAGCAATACTCAGTTGTTTACCACCTACTCAGATATGATGTGTGCCTGTTGTTTACAGAAATACCCAACCCAGAATTACTGGACATACTCCACCTCAGTATATCCAACTCCCTTGGAGCTACACACTCCAGGGACATATACCTCAGCACAGATGTTAATAGGACATGCTGGAGGGACAGATTTTTATACCAGGGCCTCCACTCACTCTGGATTGTGATCACAGTTTCACATAGGCATAGCCACCCACTGACCACCTACAGGGGACATCTTGACGGCTGTATGGGTGATCGTATGTTTACCCCTGGGATATCTTCTGTGTCCCTGCTAGACAGAGGCACACTAGTCTAGATGTACATGGGCTATCTTGTGTGAACTACTATTCGCTGGTACAGAGTAGTAATCTGACAGGGTTGCAAAAACCAAACACACTCTGGCTAGGCTTGTACATGCCCTAGGGCAGATAGCCTAGTATCGACCTCTGAACCTATGCTAATGTTCAAGATGCACAATGTTTATTGCTGATACTGTTTGCAGGTCTTTATCATCTTTGCTTTACCAGTTTCTATGAACAACTTTGGTATCTGCAGAACATATTTGATTATGACAGGGTTCCACTATATTATAGATGTGTCTGTTGTCATATAACTGTGTGCACAGGGCAGATTGCTGTATAGTGACAGGTTCCTGGGTTAACACATGCAACTGCCAGATATGCGTGGTGCACTGCTGTACTCAGACATGGCCTAAGTGTGTGAGCATGCCCAGTTCTGCCATTCTGTGTTTTGCTGCCTGACATTTGTCATTTATTCAAGTGTGTGAGCATGCCCAGTGTGACCTTTCAGTATGTTTCTATCTGAGGTCCACTACATTTGTTGATGTGTGCGAACATGCCCGATATTAACATTTATACTGTGTGTGTTGGAAGTCAGGTTCTGTTCTCACTGCAGGACTCACCTTTGTGTCATAACTCGACAAGGATTATGCTGTGCCTGCAGGGTTTCCATGAAATACTTTGCATAGACTTATCAACATTCCTTCATACAGGTTGACCACCACAATACTGTCATGGTTTAGTGGTTGAGTACTTTGGCTATAGTGCAATGTATCCTGGGTCCGAGGCCCATCACTGCTTTACATTTTCATACTGAGCAGACCAGACTGCTTAAGGGCCAGTTAAGCAAATATGAGCATGTTGGCTTTTGTTCAGCTATGCTCTACTTAGACCAGGCTTGTCCAACATTGCTCAATATTCACCAACATTGCTGGACGTTGCCCAATATTACTGAACATTGACCACAGTTGTGCTAGTTGGTGTGTGCAATTTTGTTTGCATATACTACATGGTGGTACATGCTGATTAGCACTGCTTTATATTGCTTAACACATGGCAATCATGCCTTAGATGGTGCTGCAGGGCTGTCTATGTTGGATGCACATACTACACTCCCTGTACATGTTTGAAAGCAGGTAGTGTCAACTTAGGCATCCCTTTTACTATATGTGCAAGTCGGAGAGAGGTATAATTTCCAGAGTTCCTACTGAGCCAGTCTATGTGCTATGCATTGCCTCTTTGCCAAGGCCAAAGCATACTGGGCACGCCTCCTTCTGCCTACTGGGGTAGGCTCAGGTCTTTCTTCCTCTGAGTCACGTCCTGCCTGTGATGGCCTTGGCAATGGTGGGGGGCTGTTTGGCACAGGCCTATACTGGTCCTGCTGCAGCTGTTTTCGCAGGATCATATTATGTAGCATAGCACATACCATGACAATTTGGGTACATGTAGTTGGTGAGTACTGCAAGGCTCCACCAGATGTGTCCAGGCACCAGAACCATGACTTGAGCAGCCCAAACACACGCTCTATTACATTACGTGTTTGTGCGTGTGCCTCATTATGGCATTCCTGTTCAGGGATGTGTGTGTTTCTGATGGGTGTCATCAGCCATGGCTCCAGTTCATAGCTAGCATCCCCCACTAGGTGACCATGTGGGATGTCCCCATTGGCAAATGTCTGGTACAGCTGCGTCAGATACCAGATATGAGAATCATGGTAGCTTCCAGGGCAGCCTGCACACACATTCAGTATTATGCCCTGGGTATCACACATGACCTGGCAGTTGATGGAGGGGAAGCCCTTGTGGTTGAAGTAGACCCTACCCCGCTCACCGGCTGGTGCTTTGATGTGTATGTGTGTGCAGTTTATTGCACCCACTACCTCAGGGTATTCCGCTATTTGCTGGAAGAGATGCATATTGCTGGCCAATACCTCATGGGAATTGGGGAAATATACATGATCACTGACATGTGCTGACATGGCATCCAGGAACTGGTGTAGTACCCTGGATGCTGATGCCTGTGACATCCCCATCATATCACCAGTTGGTCTCTGGAAGGTACCTGTTGCTAATATTCTTAGGCCAACACATACCTTGGTTTCCACTGGGATGGGTTAAACTCTGTTGGTTCTTTGTGTGAGGCGTGGCCTGCACAGCTCAACAATTTGCTGCAGGAGGTCTCTGTCCACTCTATAGCGCTCCACTATCTCCAGATCATGTAGCCCCTGGTAGGTTAGCCTGGGCCTGTACACTCTTCTCCGTCTCCCCACTTTGGGTTGTCCAGCAGCATTTCCATTGTCACCACCCTCAGCATGCTGCATATGTTGCCTTATAACAGCAGTGGCAGCCCCTAACATTTATTTGTCTCAGTAAAGCTTTTTCAGTTTTCACTTCTATTAGCTTACTGCAGTGTATGTTGTGAGAAACATAATGGACTGTTGTTTGCAGAGTTTTAAGTGCTAGGCTGGGCTGGGCTAGTGTACTGCCTGTGTAATTGCCTGTTTCTGATTGTTTTCACCTGCTTGCTCTGCTAGTACTCCCTGGTAGCTTCCTACTATTTGTTGTGCTTCCTTTTTCCTTTCTGTTTCCTCGTGGGGGGAGCGCCGCGCACACAAGTGCAAACACGTGCACAGCAGCTAACACACATGCACATATGCTTACACGGACTTAATCTTGCTTATTCAGGTTAAAACGTGTGCACATCAGCGCAAACGCGCTTACAACTCTTTAAACAACCTTATACATGCTTACTCCAGATGAAATGTGCACACTCACGCTTACACGCGCGCACTCTGTTTTACTTGGGTTTACATGTGCGCACACGTGCACATACCCACTCAGCAAGAAACTTTGGTGTTATCCATGGCATACACCTTCCATTTCTTGCCTTTCCCTAGCCTACCTGTTAACACACCTCTTTCCATGATGTGTGAATGACAGCTGACACATGCCACTCTGCTCCAATGAGCTTCACTTCTTTCACACATTCCCCCCTCGTGATGTCACCTATCTTCTACTCTGTTACTCCGCATATCCTACTCCTACACCCCACTGACTGTGCTCATTTGCTATGTACATTTGTGATTCACTATCCTAATGCTCATTTACATATGATTGCCTTCTAATGCTTGGTTACATGTCTTAGATTGAGCTTCCCCCCTTAGCAACCTCTACTCGGTGGTCATGTTGTCTTCAGCCTGCCATTCCCTTGCATTGTACATTAACAATTTCAATAAAATCCACATTTGCAGGTTTTAAGTTTTTAGTATTCTGGGTTTTAGAGCGCACCCCCTTTGCGCGGCGCTGCGCTACGCTTAAACATTGGAAATCGGTGAAAAAAAATAAAATATTATTATTTTAATATTGCATCAGGAAACATTTCACATGACCATATATTTGGCCATTGGCATGCTTCCTGCACTGGATGCAACCTTTATTTGGAGCTGTCATGGCTCCGTTTTGCTATTTGCAGAACAGTACTCAGTTGTCAACTGAGTACATTTCTGGAAATAACACTGCTCTTACTCGGACAGGTTTGGGTTTCCTGAATTGCAAATCTACCTCATTTGCATGCCTTTCACCTGCAATTGAGGTAATTTGCATATTCCAGCCCTGTCTGTGTAAGAGCCGTTTAGGAGCACTCTTACATGCCCCTACAGGCTGTTCCTGGATTGCTCGTCGGACATGATGGCTGCATGGAGTCTGACTCTACTCTAAGACTCTGTGCAAGCCTTTGTAAATCCGGCCCTATATGTTTTTGTGTGTGTGGATGTGTGTGTGTGTGTGTGTGTGTGTGTGTGTGTGTGTGTGTGTGTGTGTGTGTGTGTGCGTGTGTGTTTATGTGTGTACGTCTGTATATATGTTTATACATACGTGTGTGTATATGTATGGAAATGTGTGTGTGTGTGTGTGTGTGTGTGTGTGTGTGTGTGTGTGTGTGTGTGTGTGTGTGTGTATCTATTTATATATGTTTATATGTGTGTGGGTGTGTGTGTGTGTGTGTGTGTGTGTGTATTTGCATATCTATTTTTATATATATATCTCTCTCTCTCTCTCTCTCTATATATATATAGATATATATATAGATATATAGATATATATATATATGTATATGTATAAAGGTTGAGCACATATCTTTGGCATGAGTTGTCACACATTTGCAAGCTCTTTCTATCAAACAGACTCATCGGTGCCAGACCAGCGGTAAATTTTTGATTCCCCAGCCACTGGTTCAAGTGCAGGGAAGAACTCTGCTTCACATAGATGGGAAGCCTGTTCCAGAGAGGAGGTAAGCTCAGAGAGATATACTTCTCTCTCCAACATGTCTTATTTATATTACAGATGAGGTTTAGATTCCTGGAACAGATATTTCTGATGCCATTTGTTTTGCAGATGTGCTGCAGATTAAGCTTTGTAGGCTAGGCATAGATTGCCTATCAGCAGTATGTAGGGAAATGAGTATAGATTAGGGGTTTTAGACAGTCCATGTAAAGCATGTTTTCTACACTGTGTAATCTTTTTGTGAGGAACCTTTGTGGACACTCCAGTTGTTGCATATGCCTAGTGAGGTACATATGGAAGGGGGTATTGTACTCAATGATTGGTCAAATGAGATCCAAGTGCACTGGAACAATGATGTCTTCGGACCTAGATGTGATACCCTTGCTTATAAGTTCGGCAACATAAAATGACTTCCATACTACAGTAGAAACGTGAGGATCAAAGGCCACATCACCATCCACATGCTTTCCCAAATCCCTTTCCACAGGGTCTGTCCCTGGAAAATAATGTATATACTGAACCAGAACTTTGTGTATTTTGGGAAACCAAGTGTTTCTCAATCTCCATTTAAGAGATGCTTAGGATATTACAACTGGTGAGTCAACAGGTTGCACTGACTAATGTCTGAGGTGTTGGAGATCGTTAGGCTGCACATTCAGTTTTGTGTTAAATTTGGAGAAGATGGCTAAGGCAAATTTTATATTTTTTCTTAAAAAAAGAATGGGTTATCTTCATCTTTAACAATGCAAGACTTCATCAAAATAAAATTATTTTCTTAAATCCTTCTTAAATATTTTTAATTTATTCCATGATATAAAGCACCAGTCATCTGCTTTGATTCCTTTTCCACTTTAAAGCTCATTTACCTTTTATATCACCATTTGAACATGGATACTGCCCTGCATTCAGACACACTTGCCATTCATATTCCTTAGCCTTACTTTCTAAAAGCATATTGTGAATGTTAAACATGGCATGTACTGTTCTGTTTTCAAAACACCAGAGTACGTGGACAAGATGCTACATCTAACCATGACTCATACATCGAAAAGGCCTTTGCAAGGACACAGAATATATTACTATACTAATATAGATAAATAGCTATACACAGATATATATCTGTATGCATGTATATATACATACACACACACACACACACACACACACACACACACACATATATATATATATATATATATATATATATATATATATATATATATATGTATACATATATATGGTCTCCCTCATTTTGATCGAATGTTCATTTGCTCAATGAGTGATCAGGGTGGTGTTTAATTTCAAATGCACAGACACCCAAACATTGTAAAATGTTGAAGGACAGTTTTGTTATGAATGGTGAGTGGAGTTAGAGGGAATGTGAGAGCGCGCACATGTGTGTGTATTTATGCATGTGGGAGTCAGGGTTAGGGTCGGCATAAGCAGGGGGATAGGTTTTGTAAGTTTGTATTCGAGTGTGTTTATTTAAGGGTTAGGGCCAAGGTTAAGTAGGGGGGGTAGATGTAGTGTTACTAGTGTGTGTTTGTGTGCCTGAATGTGTCTTGTGTCGTAGCAGTGGTAAGGGAAGATTTTTATTAAGTTAAGGTGTAGGGTTAAGGTTATGGGAAGGGACAGTGTTAAGGTTAGTACCCATTATTAGTATGGCATGGGGGGGGGGGGTTCGATTTTTTGTGTCTTTAATATTTTGGACATACAATGTTCTATATAATATGTATTTATAGGTCCTAAATGCTTTATCTCATGCATGGGCCTCTCAAATCATTTATGGTATGATCCCAGTTATTCTTATTAGGGGTAATATATAATTATTGACCATGTGATGGGTAAGGCCAATCTGTAACACCAAATGGGATAGGTTTATTTGAGCACAAAAAGGGAAACTGGCTAGACTTAAAATGGCCAGCAAGGGCAGCTAGCCTAGTATTTACCTATGAACCTATAGATATATATATATATATATATATATATATATATATATATATATATATATATACATATGCACACACACACACACACACACACACACACACACACACACACACACACACACACACACACACACACACACACACACACACACACACACACACACACACACACACACACACACACACACACACACAGAACTGTTGCAAACGAATTTGACACCCTGGGCAACACATCCATTTGGAGCCTCCTCACCCCATTCTCTATAACAGTCTCAGTTGCTTAAGGAAAACTTGAAAGCTGTCAAACCTTGAACAATTAACAGCTTACAAGCTGTCATTAATTAATCATGATCACTTATATAGATGTATTTATTTATTTATTTACTTATTTTATTTTGCATTTGTTGACCGGGCTAGTCCAACTGGATATATGCCCATTTTCAGCAGAGGCCCAGGGAGAAAAGCTCCACATGCAAACATTAGTAAGAACAGGCACAAATTAAGTATATATATATATATATATATATATATATATATATATATATATATATATATAGTGTATACATCAAAACACATTAGATATTAACTACAAAAACAGAAGATGAGAAATAAAAAGTGTGTTTTGTTAAGAGTTTCTTAAAGCTAAAAAGTTGAGAGTACCTAGATACCCAAGGTAAGCTAGTCAGGGTTGCTACAGGGGCAGACCCAGTGGGTTTTGAGGTGAGTTTTGAATTGGGATTTAAAGCAGGGAAGAGAGGAGATTGCTGTGAGATTGTGAGGAAGAATGTTCCAGGTTTTTCCTACTGTGTTGGAGAACAAGGATTTGCCGGCTGAGTTATTGGGTTTACTAGTGGATATAAGTAGTTTGTCGGAGGAACGAAGGCTTTTTAGATTGCAGTAAGGAGTGATAAGTGAAGTGAGAATGGGAGTGTTTGTGGGTTTGTAAAGGAGTTTGTGGGCTAAGGAGAGCTGGTGAAATAGAATTAGGTTTTGTAGTTCGAGCCATCGTAGTTGCCTTAAATTTTGGCAGTGATGTGTTCTAAAAGTAGAGTTAGTGGCAAATCTGGCAATATTGTTGTAGGCAACAGACAATTTGTTGAGGTTAGTTTTGGACACTGAAGTGTAGATAGGGGAGGCAGACAGGAGGGTGGAAATAAGATGGGACTGAGCAATGGAAGTTGCCCAAGTGGAGTAAGGAATGGTTTAATTCTATAGAGGGAGCCTAGTTTTCTGTTAACTAATTTTATAGTATTGTTGATGTGCATGTGAAAGGTCAGATTGTTGTCTATCTCAACTCCGAGGAGTTTGGTAGTTGGATCGGGTGATATGTTGGTGCCATTATTTGATGTGACACAGAAGTTCAGTGGAGACGATTTTCGGGATGGTGAAAAAAGTAATAATTTTTTTGGGGGGTTCAAAATTAAGCATCGTTTGAGGAACCACATCTCTATGGTTTCGAAAGTCTTTTGGGTGAGAGAGTGCAGTACAGAGGGGGATGAGGCAGAACAGATTAAAGTAGAATCATCTGCATGTTGTATATAGGTGGCAGGAGAAATATGAGTATGAAGATCATTAATGAAAATTGAAAAGAGGAGAGGGCCACGAATTGAGCCTTGGGGGACTCCTAGACTAATGGGGAGGTGGTTGGATAAGTTATTATGCCACTGCACAGCCTGTTGTCTGTTGTGCACGTAAGAGTGGAACCACTTAATTGAGCTTGTGTCTAGTGCAAATGATTTAAGTAAGTTTAACAGTATTTCATGATTGACCATATCAAAGGCTTTGGATAGATCAATAAATATAGCAGAGCTGAGGGTATTATTGTTCCTATTTTTATTGATGCAGTCTGTGAAGGAGAGGAGGGCAGAGGTGGTGCTATGGTAGGGTCTAAAGCCGTGTTGACAATTAGCTAGCAGATTGTTAGTTAACAGGTGATTCAGAAGTTGCTTCTGGACACATTTTTCCATGATTTTAGCAAGAGGAGAGAGCAAGGCTATAGGTCGGTAGTTAGAGAGTTCAGTTGACTTTCCACCTTTATGATGTTTTAAACTATTTAAATGTTTTCTGCTTTTCAAAGATAGTTTATCTTTAAAACAAAACATGAGTTTTGCAGACAGTTTACAAGCTGCCTATAAGCGATTGTGAATATGATCACTTATGAGCAGTTACAAACTGACATTTTTTTTACATTTAACTCCTCCTACAAGTTGGTGTTTGAGGCAGGTGCCCCACTTGTCTCAGATTTCCTATGGCAGTAGTACCAGCCTTAATATTGTAACACTAGTGCAGCTGCATTTTGAAATGCTAAGGAATTTGGGAAAGACACAGCCTCCTGCCTTGATTATGAAATACTAAACAGTTTGAGTAAGCTACCAAGTTGTGGTTTGTTTCAGAAACTCTAGTCAGGCCTGATAAAACAGAGTCCTGTCTTAATTCTGAAATGTTATCTGGTTTAGATCAGCGGGATTTAGGTCAGTGGTAGTGTACAGGGTTTTTATGTACGAAAATCAGTTTCAGTCTGATCGACTTCATGCACTTAGCACAGAGGATTCAGATAATGAGCTGCTTTCTCTAATCCAAGGTTTGATTCCCTCATCCTTCATTTGCATACTGTGCCAATCTGAACAAGCCACTTAACCATGTGCTAGGCTTCATGATGGTTTCAGGGATTGCATGCCTAGTAGCAATCTGTGAATATAAGATACATAATCTTGCCTTGTTGTTAAAATGCTACTTGCTGTTAATAGGATACTGCATTGGGCCTTTGTTAGTAAACTTATGGGTTCAAAATGGGTGACGTATCGCAAGCCACATCCAGAATAATAAAAACTTGCCATGCCACGTCAGACCACTGAAAGCCACTGCCTGCACCTGTCCAGCTGTTTTCCTAAATTATAACAAGTTACTGCTGATATTATTTCAATTACCTTTCCGGTCAGACTTCAAGTACAGATGTAGTATCATCCAATCCTCTTAGCAGAACTAAGTCATACCAGCAGTGTTGCATATATTTATTATGCAACTTCAGTGCTGTGAAAACAAATCTGAAATTCTTAGCACTTATTCTGTAACTGCTTATTATGCAAGTCCTCCTGTTTTTGCCTAAGTAGCAGAAAAAAATGCATGTCTCATGCGAGCTGTGCTTTTATCTAAGTTATTGCTTTAGTTTTCATGTGACTGATGAACTTTACTCCTAGAACATCCAAAGAAAATGGACAGTGCCCAACTAGACAACATTATGGCATCAAAATAAAATAAATACTCAAAAACATTGCTGAATATAAAGACGTAAATAAAAGCAAACTGTACAATTGCAGCCTTTCTGTAGGCACAAAGCTTTTGGGGGTTATGTGGCTGACTGATTGCAATACAATCAGGAAGTGGTGGGTGCGCTTCAAACTGAAATGTTTACCAGGTACTCAGATATGGTTAGAGTCATTAATTTTTAGGTTGTAATGCCAGATCAGTGTGAATGTAAGACCCAAACCACAAAATGTAAACAGTGTAGCAACACTGTCTAGGCTACCAGGGGAATGTACAAGGATCAATTCTGCTCTGCTTTACAACCATACTTTGGGCAAATAGCATCAAAAAAGATACAGTTTAAATTGTAGTTTTACCCTCAGCGTCAGTGGCTCTTTTTGGTCAGAATTGAAGGCCCGGAAATTATCAAAGATCTGGTGGAAGAAAAATAGAACACACAGAAAAATGGCCCAGCTCATATAGTAAGATGTATTGATTTCTGAATGAAGACATTTTAATCTTCAGAGGGGTAATGCTATGTCATTTATACAGAACATCTCAAACCGAATGTTTGACAAATAATGCTACTGACTCTCTGGTACCTCATTATGATCCTGCCATCATAATTTTTATTATAACACCAGTCAGGTGCTGATATTAATTGATGTATTACAGTATTGTCAATGAACTCATATGGAAAATAGAAAAGCCAGATGCCCTATCTGTCAGGTACCTACCAAAATGTTACCGATGTGAAATTAGGCAAGTTACTTTATACCTAAAGTGAAACAAAACACCACAAATATGGTATTTTAACAATGGTATTAGTTTTAAGCAGTACACACATGATTCACAACTTTGTTGTGGTAAATACAAACTGGTGCTTTCAAATGTGCTAAAGGTGCCACAAAATATTTCACAAATAGCCAACTATGTTGAGCCACACATAGTGCATTGCCATTCAAATGGGATGTGTGTGTTGCAGGGTGCGAAGAGATGTCTGTAGTAGGTAGCTGACAGCAAGAGGAAAGAATTAGAGTGCGGACAGAATATTAACCTTCAGATGTAATCTTAAAGGAAAGTAGGAACAGACAGGAAACATAGCTGTACTCCAGTTACAGTGGACAGTACAATGTACTCACAAGGAGTAACATTATAGGTGGACAGTCTTGTGCCAGAAATGGGATGGATTGGTTGATGTCCATTTCATAGACCATGCTCATCAGATTTGTGATGTACACTAACTCAACCTACCCGAACATATTGTTATTGGCTTTACCACAACAGTAGTGACAAGAAGACAGTAGGATTGTACCTCCCTTCCACCAATTTTCATCAAAGAGCAACTGGGTATTGGGGTAGCATGTCTCCAGTGTTTCTGCATAGGAAGGCCCAAATAATATAGCAATGTAATGACCCCACATGTGGTGTATTTACATGTCAGAAGCTGAGGTGTGACCACATTAAACATGGACTACATGATACTTTTGCAGATGACATCACTACAGTTTTGTTGTGAATCATACACAGTGTACCTCTCGAAATTATGTTATCACAGATCATCTGCATGCTTAGAATTACATTGATGATATCAGAAACTGTCCCCTAGTATTCCAAATGCCATCTTGGGAATACCACCAATGGGTGGTAAGAGGTCAACCTAAGAAATGTGTTAAGGCATGGGGTAGTAGTTCTAGCAATGGTGCCATCCGCATTATGTAGTGTTGCAGGCATTAGCTCCAGTTAGGTTTATATGGACTTAAAGTGCTGTTGATCTATGTGAAGCTGATGAAGCTTAACCTTTCATTCCCACAGTAGTTTTTAGCCATTATATCTTGCATACATATAACTCAGAGATAGGCTGAACCAGGATAAGTTGGGACATTTACATGTTTCCCCTATCCATGAGGGACAGGGGTTCTAACTTGGGTGTGAATTTGCGATTATCCAAATAGTCCATTGCTGGGACACTGTTGATGTTGCATAAGAATTGCTTTGATTTGAAAAGGTGACAGCATTTTCTTTCCTGGATTTTTCCAGAGCAGTCCATGTTATCAAATATAGCAGATATTGTTGCATTTGGATGGTGCAGTGATGCAGCGGTAGCATTGTTGCCTCACAGCAAGAGGTTCTCCGGTTCGATTCTTAGCTGGAATGCCTTTTGTGTGGAGTCTACATATCCTCCTTGTGTTCATGTAGGTTTTCTCTGGGTACTCTGGTTTCTTCCCACATTACAAAGACATGCTTCTGGAGCGATTCTCCCTGGGCCTCTGCTGAAAATTGGCTTTGTTCCAAGTTGGACTTTCTCGGTTAACAAAATGTTAACTAACTAAATAAATAAATAAATAAAATATGCTGTTTGGACACAAGGGTTTAGACTGTGCAAGTTGTAATTTCCAAATATATAATGCAAAACAGATGGTGAGAAAATGCCTTGTGTGGTTTCTGTTCCAAAGACCAGCAATGTCAGTGTGGTACTATTTTTGTTGATCAATGTACATTTGTTCACTGCAAGTTATCACCTTCTTAAAAGAGACTTGCTTGCTTAGAATATGCACTCCCCAGTGACCTGAACATATGGACACTCAGCCTCAGCAAAAATTAATCTCAGCCATGCAATGAAAGACGACAAATTCATATCTCAAAAATGTCTACACCTATGGAATAAACTCTCCCTTTCAGTTAAACTGAAGCATTTAATACATACTTTCACGAAGGCATTGGTTGGCTGCATTGGTATGTGAAATTTCTGTCATGAGTCCAAGCCATTGGGTTGATCAGTGACCCAAAGGTCATCTTGAGATTATTTTAACATACCTACAAATATATGAAGCTATGAATCTACAGTGCCAGCAGGATAAAAAGCAACTCTGTTGTATTAGTATCAGCTTGTTTTGCTTAGGGTTTCTGTAGTAAATGATTTAACATTATCTAACATGGTAGAGGTGGCCATATTAAGACCAACAGGAGTGTCCTCATTTGCCATTGTCCAGCTGATCATTACACAGGTGGTAGAAAATACATTTCTAAATGTTAGACATTTTTTGTTTCACAAAACATTGCTAAGACCAGTCTTTTTTCATTGTACTGACAAAGGCGGGGGTGGGGAGGGGTTGCAATGTGCAAATGTTAAATGAATTAAGCAGAACACATCCATCGGTACTATAACATAAACAGTGCAAAATGTTGCACGGTATGTGGTAGCTCTTTAGGTGAAATAGAGTTTATTATAGGAATTTGGTTAATTCTGCTGTCTGCATACACAAAGTAGACTAAACTGGTATACTCTGAAGATGGAAAAAAAATCATTGCATTTGACAAACACTAAAATGCATGGCCCTTACAAAAGTTGTTTCATTTTTGTCTAATATGACTGTGGTGTGATGAATTTTAATGAGAAGCATGGGGCAAGACCTACAGCAAGCTGGTGAAGTGACACTGGTGTTAGGAATATTAAATTATGGGTGTAGGGGTAGAACTTAATGCAAGAGGATATGTGGTTAATCCCCATAAAAAATGAATTGCATCTCTCATGTTGATGTCAGGAAGCCCAATGTCTGAAATTTCACATACAATCCAAAGATTTCTTCAGCAGGGCAGTAAAATTTATTCTATCACTGTGACCTGAATTGAAAGTATTATTTGTTATAACATGTTAAAAAGAGTTATCAATTCACTTTGGTACCAGAGTAGCCATAATACAGCCATACAAATGACTCATTATTGCAACCCTAAACTTTCCAGTTTTCAAACCAAATATACACATGGACATACTAAAAAGATATAGAAACACATCTGGAAAAGAGGATGCCTGCCAAGCATAATATGTTGATAAAATTCAACAATGATTATTAGTTTTCAATGCCTGACTGGCATATATCATTACTTAATGTAATTCTACAAACTGCTTCAGCCAAGCAATCTCAGATGGTCATTCAATGCAAATGTAGTAGACATATTTGTATAGTAAACAAAGCCTGCTTGTGGATGCTTACAAAGTATTTGCTCAAATTAATACAGTTCAAAAAATAAATTCAAACGTTATTCCATAGTTATTATATCAGCACACAAGTGACTTTGAAACTTTAAGTATTGTTTATTACTGTCACTGGTATCCTAACACCTAACACCAGTAGTTGCTCAGTTTCGCTTCAGAGTGTAGAGCAGGCCTCTTAAAACTAATAGAACTGCATTCAGTCAGAGGAGCTCTGCAGAATTTTAATTTTTGTCATTTCACAACAACCTTTCCTTACCATGAGAATGTAGTAGGTCAGTGTTGCAAATGAGCAAATTAAGATTACAATAAAGTAAAAAAAGAAAACAGTAAAAGGTTAAATATAATATATCATAGTGGAAATAGAAGGAAAACTCAAGTAAAATCGCACACACAATGCTGATGTCATGAAGGATTTAGTGTAGAAAGTCTAACACAGGCTATGTCACAGCATGATCGAACAATGAATCCCCCAAGAAAGGAGAAGCAGAAAGATCAGGATACATCTGAAGAGGAAATACGGACATGGGAAAGAAAAAGAGAGTTAATATGGTGCAAAATTTATGCAAAGGAGATAGTGAAACTAATCATTACAAAAAAGGCAGGACCAAAGATATTTGAAGAGAAATACAGGCAAAGACATCCTTTTATAAAAAATTTTACAATACAAAAACAAAAAACAAAAAACAAAAAAAAAAAATAAGAAAACAAAAGGAGACATAGAAAAAAGGATTGGTAATGATGAAGTTAAGAAAGAGAAACTGAAGTTATGGATTAGCTGTGAAAAAGAGGATTAGTAATGATAAAGTTAAAGTAATAGAAACTGAAGTTATGGATTATCTGTGAAGTGAAGGATTTAGTATAGAAAATCCAACTCTGACAAGATTGCAGCATGATAGAAAAATGAATCACAAATTAAGCAGGAACCAGGGGAACATCTCTCTACTAAAGTATTCTCATCTTCTTAAATAATGCCACTCTCTATCACCCCTGTCCTACTCTTACCTCTATTACTCCCTTTCCTCACTATCACAGCACCTCCTCCATTCCTAAACTCAATCAATAAGGCCCCTACCTACCCTCACTCACATAATATTTCTCCCTCCCAACAACCCGTAACCATCTGTGCATCCATCCTCCCTACCATCATATCCTTCCCCAAAACAAAAATCCCTCTCTCATAGCATCCTTCACCTAAATCCAGAGCAATTCACTTCTATGACCACCCACTTAAAAGAAAACCATACTATTTTCCAATGAGTCTGCTCATATCAGGTGACATACATCCCAGTCCTGTTCCTACTACTAACTCATCCACCCCACAAAACACTCCCTTTAACTGCAACCAGTCATCCATACCTAACAAACATAAATCCTTGTATTCTATCAATACTCGAGGAATCCCTAACAAAGTAAGTCAGGTTCATGCATGGATATCTCAACATAACCCTGGCATCATCTCTGTTACAGAAACTTGGCTTAAACCCCAAAACCAAAATAAAGACATTCTCCCTCCAGGTTACAACATTCTCCACCAAGACCGCTTTAAAAAGAAAGGTGGTGGTGGTGTTGCTATAATTCACTCTGATAAACTTACTCTCTCCCAAAATAAACAACTATTTCTCTTCTTCTCACCAGCCAAAATACTTGCAGCAAACTTGAAGATTAATGACCATAATACCATTACAGTAACAGCCACATATATCCCACCAGGGGACAACATTCCCTTACTGGAAACTTTTCTTTCATATCTCTTCCAAAACATCTCTAATGAAAATATCCTCCTTGGAGATGTAAATATTATTTGGCTGAATCCCAGTACTCCTACCTGTCATCATCATCTAAATCTCTACAGATTTACTCAACTTATCTTTCAACCTACTCACACCATCAAAACGCACAGTCTGAGCTCCCTGATAGACTGGATACTAGTTTCTAATCCCTGTGAGTACCATAATCCGGAAACTCTACCGGATTCCCTTCATGATCACTCACCTATAAAAGTGCTTACATATACCACACATCTCTTAAAACCACACCGATATATTACCTGCCCAAAGCTCTCCACCTTTAACCCTGAATCATTCTAAACCCTTCTCTCTAGGATTAACTAGGTCTTCCTTAAACAGCTTCCACTAGATGAGGCAGTTAATGCCTTTAACTCTAATTTCCTTACCATTTTAAACTCCCTAGCCCCATGTAGAAAAGTTCAAATAAAAGCTAACATTTCACCTTAGTTATCTAAAACTGCCCGTACCCTTATGAATAGCAGAGACAGGGCTTGGAAAATATGGGTACAATCCGAGCTTCCTGCTGACTTGCAAAGGTACAAAGAACTCTGCAATCAAACAAAAAACTCATAAACAATGACAAAAAAGCTTCTACTATAATCCCCCAACAACCTTAAAATCTGATCCAAAAAAATTATGGAATGCTATAAACCAGATAATACACCCTGGTAACCCAACCTCAACAAACCCATGTCCTGATAAGTCCCCTGAAGAGACTGCCAATACTTTTAACACTTATTTTATTAATCTATTTCCAAACTATTTAACAGCACCCCTCTAACCACAACTCCTGTAACCTCCCTGAACCACCCCCAACTGTTGACTCAATTAACTCCCTTTCTCTCAAACCTGTTCCTACTACCTATATTAAAGCTCTGCTCTCTAAACTCAAAACATGCTCTGAATCAGCTGATCGTTTCCCTTCTTACTTTCTCCAGACTACTGCACACTCTGTGGCTGTGCCTGTATCTACCCTTATTAACCGCTCCATCTCTGAATCTAAAGTTCCAACTATCTGGAAAAAGTTCCATACTCTTCCGATTCACAAAGGAGATAACTCCACAGAAATATCTAATTTCAGACTTATCACTATCCTCTCTCCTCTCTCAAAAATACTTGAGAAAATGTGTGCACAAACGAGCAATCTCCTACAAGGAAAACTTCTCACTCCTACCCAGCATGGTTTCCGTCCTAAGCACAGTACCACCACTGTTCTCCTATCCTTTCTCAGTACTATTTCTTTATCCAAAGACAATCACAAACTCATATCTTGCCCATTCCTTGATCTCTCTAAGGCTTTTGACACTGTCTCACACTCCCTATTACTTAACAAACTCACTGACCTCTACTTCACGTCTGATACAGTAGCATGGTTCTCCAGTTATCTCACTGACAGACATCAGTCAGTCAGATGGGACTCTGAACTCTCCTCCCCTCTACAGGGAAAAACTGTTGTTCCCCAAGGATCCATACTTGGACCTCTACTTTTTAATATCTTTACCAACTCACACTCTACTCCTCTTGTCCTCACTCCACCATCATCCAATATGCAGATGACTCTACATTCATCACTATTGCAAACTCTCCCTCTGAACTCCTAGCAACTACCCAGATATCCTTCAACTCTGTTGAGACTTGGCTCAAAAAACACCAGCTTATTCTCAACCCTAAAATAAACAAAATTGCTTCTCTTTCTCCCTAAATCTGTTAACCACATCAAATCTTCTTTTACCATAACATCTGTAAACAATACCCCTATTGAAGTCAATACCGGCACAAAACTACTTGGCATTACCATAGACCAACTAAAATGTGATCTACATATTAAGAATTGCATCAGGAAAACCTATCAGAAGCTAGGACTTCTGTACAGAAATAGCAGATACCTCACTACTGATGCCAGGCATACTCTAACCTATGCCTATCTTCTTCCTTGTCTAACTTACTGCTCCCAAATACTTACTAATCTAAATTCATCTCTACTTACCAAACTAGAAACAGCCTATAACAAGGTAGCCAGATTCACAGCCCAACACTCATATAAATCTCATCACTGCATCTCCCTTAAATTCCTAAACTGGCTTGAACTGCCTCACCTGCTACCCCAATCTCAACTACAAATGATCCACTCCATTCTATATCAAACATCTTTCTGTCGAGCTCTATAATCTCTCATCTCGCATTACTCTCCTACCAGACATCTCAAATGTGCAACCCAAGACTTACTAAAGGTTCACAAACCAAAAACCAAAACTGGCAGCAACTTATTTATTTTATTTATTTATTTATTTTACATTTGTTAACCGGGCTGGTCTAACTGGATACATATCCGTTTTCAGTAGAGGCCCGAGGAGAAAAGCTCCAATACACAATAGAAGTACATATTTAAATTGCAAGATTCAAAGTATTGTTACAACAAGAGAATACAGCTTACATATGCAGGAATGAAAATTTACATAGATGTTATATAAGACTAAAGGACAGACAGGAAATTATGCACAGAACATTGATTTCGTTAAAGATACTGAAAAATAGACTGAAATCAGAGATTTTCCTTATTACTAAAAGGAAAGAGAAATTTTAGAGATCTGCAATTAGGGAAATGGGCTAGGAAGTGGACCTAGAAGTAAAGAGATATGTAGTTAGTCAGGTTCTCGACATGGACATGTCCATTGTGTGGAGAGATATTCTTTAAGGTTAGCTTTGAAATGATAGAGTGAAGAAGTAAGTCTAAGGTTGTTTGGCAGGGAGTTCCACTGCTTGCCAATGGAATTTGCATAAAGGGCATCCCCACCTGAGTTTTTGCTTTAATGGTTAGGATCTGGATGCTGTTTGATGATCGGAGACTATTGAGGTTAGTATATGGAGTTAGAATTTTGCACAGTGAGGGAGTTCTATCAGGATGGTTGATAATTTTATAAGCTTCGGTGAGTTGGCTAAGTTTGAGGAGATTTGGCAGTTCCAACCAGCCAAGTCTTCGCAGATTAAGGCAATGATGGGTTGATAAGGGGAACCTGTAATAAATCTGGCAATGTGGTTATAGGCAAGAGAGCATGTTAAGTTCACGTTTATTGAGAAAAGAGAGGATCGGGAAGCATAGAGGAGGGAAGAGAGGAGATGGGTACGAGCAATAGTTAATTTGGTAGTGGGAGTTAGAAAGTTTTAATTCTGTACATAGATCCTAGTTTTTGTTAACAGACTTTACTGTTTGGGTAATGTGTATGTCAAATTTGAGCTTATGATCAATAGTGACACCTAGCAGTTTGGTACTGGTGACAGGGGTTATGAGGGTCCCATTAGTGGATTTAATATGAAAGGTTGTGTTGTTAGTGTTTGGGAGTTCTTTACCTAGAGGTGAGAAGACGTTGGGGAAGAAAAGTAATAGTTTGGTTTTAGATGGGTTAAGTAGAAGTTTTAAGTCAGTGAACCATTTTTCAACTAGTGCAAAACAATGTTGTGTGGTCATTTGGAGATTCGAGAGGAGACGCCGGAGCAGATTAAGGTGGAGTCGTCGGCGTATTGTATACAGGTGGATTTAGGGATGATTGATTGAAGGTCATTTATGAAGATGGAAAACAGAAGTGGGCCCAGTATTGAGCCCTGAGGAACGCCTATGGTATTCGGGAGCAGTCCCGATATTCTGTTTTGCCATAGGACAGCTTGTTGCCTACCAGTGAGGTAGGAATTGAACCAGTTTAGTGCTGGAGTGTCCAGTCGTAGGGTTTCAAGGATGTTGAGAAGGAATTGATGATTGACCATATCGAATGCTTTTGATAGGTCCAGAAAGAGGGCAGATGATATGAGTTTGTTATTGCGATTGTTGTTGATTGAGTCAATAAAGGAAAGGAGGGCAGTAGTTGTACTATGGTGCGGACGAAAACCATGCTGGGCATTGGACAAGAGATTATTAGAGGTCAGATAGTGAAGAAGTTGTTTGTGGATGCATCTTTCCATGATTTTCGCTATGGGGGACAGGATGGCTATTGGTCTATAATTTGACATTACCACCCCTCTATTGCATGGAACAAACTCCCTCTAGAAATAAGAAATCTGACAAACCCCAAACAATTTAAAATATCCACCAAAGATTACTTTAAAAAACATTGGACCTGCCTCTGCTCACACCCTCCCTGACCAAAATCCTCCCTTCTTAGCTTCAAAATAACCAGTTTAGATCCTTACTCAACCTACTTCCTTTACTATCAGTCAGACACCTTTACTAAGCTGTATGCTGCCCTAAAAAAACTTCTAATTAGCATATTCCTATCAAACCACCACTTCTTACACCTCATGCTTAAAATGTTGGTCATCCGGCTTGCTTACATATTATATAACTTGAAAATTATTGTAATGATGATTGCATACCTAAATAATCATTGATTTATTCTTTTTCTCTAATACTGAATGTCTGATTACTATTGTTAGTTGTACTATATATGTGTCTGGAGCTTTTCTCCCCAGGCCTCCGCTGAAAAAGGGGTTTTGCTCAGTCAGACACTCTCGGTCAACAAATGTAAAATAAAATAAATAAATGGGAAGAATCTGATCAGTTGCCAAATGAAGATTTTTTGGAACCTTCCATAGCAAACCAGTACAAAGGTTTAGTCAGGTTGCAGAGCAAGGGAAGGAATAGGAAACTGCGGCAACACTGATGCAGTCAGTGTTGTGGAGTGATAGGGCAGGGAGTTTCCATATGATACAGCAACATGTGGCACAGGATGAAGCTGAAGAGAATATGTCACAGGAAGATGTTCTGGAACTTTTTCTAGA
This sequence comes from Protopterus annectens, assembly GCF_019279795.1. Taxonomy (NCBI): domain Eukaryota; kingdom Metazoa; phylum Chordata; order Ceratodontiformes; family Protopteridae; genus Protopterus; species Protopterus annectens. The sequence goes on along the minus strand of NC_056746.1, from coordinate 1,270,762,610 downwards.
ATGCCTGCAGGAAACGGAGAACAAAGAAAGTGCCCTTAGTTTAGAAGAAAATGATCTAAGGGAAGAGTTACTTGATTTAATATAGATGAATAGATATATTAAGATCAATGAAAGAAATAGACTACAGAAAGTCAATAAGACCCAAAATGTTAGACGTCTGATAAAACAAATAAACAGAGTAATCAAGATCATCCATAGAAATGCATGCAATAGAACAGAAATAAATAGGATATATTACTCTGGAGCTAAATTATTAACAGATAAAATTGTAATGATATGTGAAAGCTGCCAGCCTAGCTAGATAGAATTTTGTAGATAATTCTGTCATTTGTAAATATTAATATAAGCCACAGGCTTGTTCTCTTAAATGGAAGAAAATTGTGTTAAACGCTGAATGTCAAAAATGTAACAATAGTGCACTCTGCTGGAAGAAAGATGATAAATCAAGCCTTATATGACTCTTTGCTCTCAAACTTGGAGCCGTGATGTCAGAACCAGCAGATTCTTCTATTGTTTTGAAACCAGAGTTAATTGCTAGCTTTTACATATATAATGTCTTTAATTGCTGTGGTTTCCTGACCAGGTGTAAGATCAAAGCTATGTTAAACTCTGAGTTTCTGTTAGCCTGGAAAACAAGAGAAGTGTCAGGAATGATGTAATGTGAAGCAGTACTATGTTATCAATTTAAGGACAGAAGGAAGAGAGCATTTTGGATTTTGTCTAAAGCTGATAACAACTCACTAGTACTCTGCTTTTGCTCTATATGTAAGTTTATTTAGAACTGTGATTGCTCTTAGGAAAAGATAGAAAATAGTAAGTTTAGTCTAGTTGTTTTCGATATTTATGGCAGAACTACCCTACAGTATTATTTTAAGTATTTTCCTGTGATGTCTGAACTCTCGACTAGCGCTGACTAGTAAGTTTTGTCTTGTGTTTTTATTATTTATTATTAAACATGTTTAAACATTTCAACTGTGGCTGTTTTGTGTAGAGATAATCTAAGCTCTAGAGTACATACCATGTGTATAGTGATACTGTACAAAGCCACTCCAATAGTCTTGCTGCTCAGTCACACTTACTATTTGGATAATAATATTGCACAGTAGTAATTGGACACCCTATTGTAAGGGCCTTTTTAGTAGCTGATATTAGTGGTTGGTGGCAGCTGGTACTACCTTATAGACTGGCAGGAAGGGGCATAGCTGGAGAACCTGTTCCAGCCTTTCCCAGGAGTGTCTGTTTGTATATAACTCATATCTTAAAGTGTGTGTGTGTGTGTGTGTGTGTGTGTGTGTGTGTGTGTGTGTGTGTGTGTGTGTGTGTGTGTGTGTGTGTGTGTGTGTGTGTGTGTGTCAGCTACTTGGGTAGGGACACAAAGCACTGGCTGGACAGAGAGGGTGCTGGAGGTTTTAGCTTGACCACTAGGCTGAGATCTGAACCCTATAGCTGTGCCAGTGGGGAGTCTTATTGGGGATCTGGAGAGAAAGGGAGAAACCAGCCCCAGACTGACTGTGATCTCTTAAGAGAAATTGTACTTTATTGTGTGTGTATTTGTTATCCTTCCCAAAGTGGACACCCCTCACTAGTGTTAGTGATGAGGATTGAGGCTCCTTGATTACTGGACCAGTGAACTGGCATCACATATTAATTGTTTGGCAGTGGTTGGATAACCACACCACATATTAATTGGTTGGCTATTGGCTTGTAGTGGTGTGGATAGTGAATGTCTGTAGTGTGTGTACAGTGATAACTGAAAGTGTTTTTGTACTCTAAATCAGCCACGCAGTGAATATTCAGTGTTCAGATCACAATTATTTTATTTATTTTGTTAGTTTAGTTACTCAGGGAAAGCAGGCAAGCATGTCAGCAGAGGAGTATGGCAAGCTGTCAAGGAGCCATTTGGCTGAGATGTGCCAGGCTAAAGGATTGGTGCATGGAAACCTGACTAAGGCAGACATGATTGCGGCTTTGGTCATAGCTGCATCAGAAAAAAGCAATCAGGAGGGTGATCAGACTAGCCATGGAGATGAACAACACTCAGAGAATAAACAGCTCAACCTTTCTGCAGAGGACTTAAAAATCCATCTGGAGCTAAAGAGACTTGAGTTGGAGGCCATGCATTTGGAAACAGAAGCAGCAGAGAGGCTGAGATGTCTACAGGCTGAGGAGAATGAGAAACTATGCCTGGAAGCTGAGGAGAAGGAAAGGCAGAGGCAGCATGAAAAGGAGATGCTGACTCTTTTCCAGAGTCATGGAGGTAATGGGGAAGGGAGTAACCGGACCCCAGAAGCACAAAAGGTCAGTAAATTTCTTCCGCAGTTTATAGAGGAAAATAATTTTGATAGTTTCATTCATATGTTTGAAAGGATATGTAAACAGTATGATGTTGACCAAAGGCTCTGGGTACGATTCCTGACCCCCTTACTCCATGCTAAAGCTGTAACTGTGTTGTCTAAATTTTCTGATTGTGAATATTTTGATTATACTGCTGTTAAGAATTGTCTGTTAGAATTTTTTTAAGCTAACACCTGAAACTTATAGGAAAAAAGTTTTGTGAGCATAGACGCAAGGCAGAAGAAAGTGGGTGTGAATATGTTGCTGAACTGAGCACTTATTTTCATAGGTGGGTGAGTGGATGCCAAGTCAAGACTTTTGTAGGGCTGGCAGACCTTTTGGTGAGGGAACAAGCCCTTAGCACTTTGCCTGAGGACATGGAGATCTCATTAGCTGATAGACAATGTGCTACTTCAGATGAGTTGGGGAAGAAGAGAAACGCATACCTAGCAAGCAGGGCATCCCTGCACAGGAAAGGGACTCCCAGTACTGCTCATGGGTCTAAAGGAACCCATGGTGGGCAGCCCAGACTGCCCCAACAGAATCTGCCAGTAGCAGAGGAATCTACTAGTCTGAGTACATGTCCAGGACCTAGAGTTAAATGTTTTGAATCCAACCAGTGGGGCCATGTGGCATATAGATGTCCACGGAGACAAGTTGAGAGAGCCAGAAAGTGGGAATGACAAAATGCCAACAGGAGGTTGTCTTGAGACCACAATTGTACCATACTATTACAAGAGGTTATATGCTATCATAGTGAATGGCAAAGAGGCCATTGCTAAGAGAAACACAGCATCTGACATAACAATTCTAAAGCCTGCAATGGTTACAGAGGAGCACTACTTGCCTGGGCAGTCTACTCCAGTCAGAGCTTTAGGAGGGACCCCATTCCAAATACCTTTGGCTAGGGTTCACCTTGACTGGGAGGGTGGAAAAGGAAGCCAGCAAGTAGGTGTGTTTGAGAATATCCCTGCAGATGTCCTAATAGGGAATGATTTTGATATGGCAGTACCATGTGTTTGTGCAGTTACACACAGTCAGGCTTGGAGACAAGCTTGTGGGTCTGGTAGTCTGGGGGACACCCAGACAGACCACATACTTGCAGCCAGGACTGGTGAGGTGGTTACTTCATGGAGGGATCTACTCTGTAGCAGTAAGACTGAAGGTGAGCCACAGCTGCTGGTGGGTACTGATGTTCCCTTGGACAGAGTGACTGCAAATGTAGAGGTGAGTAGTAGTACCCAGGCTGACAGTGAAGCACTGCTGTCAGAGGATGCCAGACTTCCTGAGGAAGGGGAGCTGTGAAGGGTTGCAAAGAGAGAGTTGAGACAGGTTTAGCTCTCAGACCCTACATTACAAGGCCTAAGGCAGATAGCTAGTGAAGCACCTGATTCTCAAGGAAGGAGGATCTGTATACTGGGAGAAAGGGCTACTGTATAGAGAGTGGACCCCTGAGGGAGGGCTAGAACATGAGAGGATACAGCAGTTGGTAGTGCCTAGAGCCTACTGTCTGGCGCTTCTAGCCATAGTCCATGATATTCCCTTTGTAGGTCATATGGGCATAAAACGTACAAAGAGATGTATTATGCAGAACTTCAATTGACCTGGAATTTCCAGAGATGTAGCAGGGTACTGCAGGACCTGTGAACAGTGACAAAGGGTAGGCAAGGCAGAAGACAAGTTGAGAGCTTCTTTGATGCCTTTGCCTGTGATTGAGGCGCCATTTCAAAGAGTAGCTATGGCTATTATGGGGCCTCTGGGTACTCACGTTCCACAAGGAAAAAGTATATTCTAGTAGTAGTAGATTATGCTACAAGATACCCTGAGGCAGTGGCTTTGTCCACAATTGAGGCAGAAAAGTTGGGAAATGTTTGTTAGAGATTTTCAGCATGGTAGGTTTCCCAAATGAAATACTGACTGACAGAGGTGCCAATTTCATGTCAGACCTGCTGGCTTTTCTGTGGATGTACTGTAGGGTGAAACACCTGAGGACCACCCCCTACCATCCCCAGACTAATGGTCTTGTTGAGAGGTTAAACTCTACAATTAAGTCCATGCTATGGGCATTTGCAGTCCACTTTAAGAGGGAGTGGGACAAATATTTGCCTCATCTGTTTGCTTTCAGAGAGGATCCCTAGGGCTCTACAGATTTTTCACCCTTTGAGTTGCTGTATAGGCATAGGTTGAGGGGACCTCAAAATGTAATTCTTGATGAGTGGGAAGGTGAGTGTGAATTTCTAAAGGAGTCAGTTGTGGCATATGTCCTAAACCTCAGGACAAGGCTCAGGAAACATATGGGCTTGGCCCAGGAGAACCTGGCAGAAGCCCAACAACAGAAAAAGGTATGGTATGACAGGAATGCTCAAGCTAGAGAGTATGCTATAGGGCAGCAGGTAATAGTTCTCCTTCCTGTCAGACACAACGAGCTGCAAGCAGTTTGGGAGGGACCCTATTAGGTGGTAAGAAAGGTAAGTGATGTTAACTACATGGTAAAACTGCTAGGCAGGAGGCAGGAGCACAAATTGTACCATGTTAACATGATGAAACCCTACCATGATAGGGAGGCCCTTGTGCTGAGTAATTGCAGTGGATAGCAGGAGGAGTCTGAGGGAAATCTGGTGACTGATCTCCTCAGTGATGCTCAGACTGACACCTCAGTGGAAGGGGTAGCAATGTCCCAGCAGCTATCTCCTACCCAGGTTCGAAAAATCTGAGCAGTGTTACAGGAGTTAGGGGACATGTTCACTGGGAAAACAGGGTGGACCCACCTGGTGCAGCATCAGGTGGATACAGAACCCCAAAGGCTTATTAGGCAGGCCCCTTATAGGGTGCATAAGACAGTCAAACAGACTCTGTGGAGGGAGATACAGGAGATGTTGGAACTAGGAGTAACTCAAGAGTCCAGCAGTCCCTGGACCTCCCCAGTGGTGCTGGTGCCAAAGAAGGATGGCAGCACCAGGTTCTGTGTAGACTACAGGAAATCAAATGGTCACACAGAGTCAGATGCTTACCCTATGCCTAGGACAAATGAGGCCATAGGGCATCTGGGTGGAGCTAAGTATCTTGCCACCGTTGATCTTACCAAGGGTTACTGGCAGATGCTCTTGACTCCCAGTGCTAGAGAGAGGCCAGCCTTTGTGACTCCTTTTGGCTTGTATGAGTTCACAAAGATGCCCTTTGGGAGGAAAAATGCCTCAGCAACATTCCAGAGGCTGGTAGGTCATATCCTAGCAGGAGCAGGAAGGTTTGCACTTGCTTACCTAGATGATATTGCCATCTACAGCCATTCCTGGCAAGAGCACCTTCAGCATGTCAGGAAGGTGCTGGGCAGACTACAGACAGCAGGGTCGACCATTAAGCCCAGCAAATGTCAGGTGGGTATGGCAGAGTTCTCCTACCTGGGACGTAGAGTGGGGAGTGGTAAGATCAGGCCAGAACCTGCCAAATGTGGAAGCCATTCAGGCATGGCCTGCACCTGTTACCAAAAAGCAGGTGAGGGCATTCTTAGGGACAACAGGGTACTACAGAAAGTTCATCCTCGGTTATAGTACCACAGCTTCTCCACTCACAGACCTGACAAGAAAAAACAGGCCAGATAAGGTAGTGAGGACTCCAGCATGTGAGCAGGCATTCCAGAAGCTTCAAGAAGCTTTGGGAGGAACCTCTGTGTTATCCAGTCCAGAGTACAACAAAAATGTGTTGTGCAGGTGGATGTTTTGAACCATGGGGTGGGGGCTGTACTTAGCCAGATTTCTTCAGAGGGAGAAGAGTACCCAGTGGTTTATCTCAGTTGTAGGCTTCAACTCAGCGATGAATGCTATGCAGCTGTAGAAAAGGAATGTCTAGCCATAGTGTGGGCACTGCAAAAACTTCAGCCTTATCTGTATGGTGGAAACTTCACTGTAGTTACAGATCATGATCCCCTAACATGGTTACACCAAGCCAGCCAACAAAATGCCAAGTTGCTAAGATGGAGCCTAGGGTTGCAAGCATATGATATGTCAGTGCAGCACCACAGTGGGGTTAGCAACGCCCACCCAGATGGGCTCTCAAGACAGGGAATGGGGTAAGGTATACTCAGATAGACCTAACCCTCTCAAACAATGTTTCTCAAGGGTCACTTGAAAAACTAGCTTGCGTTCTCCAGAGGGGAAGATATGTGAAGGCTGCCAGCCTAGCTAGATAGAATTTTGTAGACAATTCTGTCATTTGTAAATATTAATATAAGCCACAGGCTTGTTCTCTCAAATTGAAGAAAGTTGTATTAAATGTTAAACATCAAAAATGTTACAACAGTGCCCTCTGCTGGAAGAAAGCTGATAAGTCAGGCCTTGTATGACTGTTTGATCTCAAACTCAGAGCCGTGATGTCTGGACCATCAGATTATTTTCATTGTTTTGAAACCAGAGTTAATTGCTAGATTTTACATATGTAATGTCTTTAATTGTTGTGGTTTCCTGATCAGGTGCAAGATCAAAGCTATATTAAACTCTGAGTTTCTGTTAGCCTGGGAAACCAGAGAAATGTCAAGAATGATGTAATGTGAAGCAGTACTGTGCTATCAATTTAAGGAAAGAAAGAAGAGACCATTTTGGATTTTGTCTAAAGCTGACAACAACTCACCAGTACTCTGCTTTTACTCTATATGTATGTTTATTTAAACCTGTGATTGTTCTTAGAAAAAGATGGAAAATAGTAAGATTAGTCTAGCGGTTTTCTATATTTATGTCAGAACTACTCCATAGTATTATTTTAAGCATTTTCTTGTGATGTCTGAACTCTTGACTAGCACTGTGTGTTAAGAAGTATTGTCTTGTGTTATTATTTATTATTAACTATTTTAAACCTTTCAAATGGGGCTGTTTTATGTAGAGATAATCTAAGCTCTAGAGTACATTGCATGTGTATAGTGATACTGTACAAAGCCACTCCAATAGTCTTGCTGCTCAGTCATACTTACTATTTGGATAATAATAATATTTCACAGTAATAATTGGGCACCCTTTGGTAAGGGCCTTTTTAGTAGCTGATATTAGTGGTTGGTGGCAGCTGGTACTGCCTTATAGATTGGCAGGAAGGGGCATAACTGGCGAACCTGTGCCAGCCTTGCCCAAGAGTGTATGTCTGTTTGTATATAACTCATATCTTAAGGTGTGTGTGTGTGTGTGTGTGTGTGTGTGTGTGTGTGTGTGTGTGTGTGTGTGTGTGTGTGTGTGTGTGTGTGTGTGTGTGTGTGTGTGTGTGTGTGTGTGTGTGTGTGTGTGTGTGTGTGTGTGTGTGTGTGTGTGTGTGTGTGTGTGTCAGCTGCTTGGGCAGGGACACAAGGCACTGGTTGGACAGAGAGAGTGCTGAAGGTTTTATCTTAACCACTAGGCTAAGAGCTGGACCCTATAGCTGTGCTAGTGGGGAGTCTTATTGGGGATCTGAAGAGAAAGGGAGAAACCATCCCAAGACTGACTGTGATCTCTGTTTGCTCTTAAGGGAAATTGTACTTTACTGTGTGTGTACTTGTTATCCTCCCAATGTGCACACCCCTCACTGGTATTTGTGGTGAGGACTGAGACTCCTTGATTACTGGGCCAGTGCACAGGCATCAAAGAAGTCTTTCCCAAAAACATAAGGCAGTAAGGGAAAGGAAGGGGAGAAATCAAATGCTATCATAGAAGTATCAAAGAGAGAAAACTATAAAGCAATTAAGACAAAAAGTACTGCTGTTGGAAGAATACAGAAGAGGTAATGATCAACAAAAATACTCAGAAAATAAATGTGATATAAGCAGTGTGCAAAATCAGAACAGACAAGGATCTCTCGTATGTTGTTGTGCCTTTAGGCATTTCCCGGTTAGGTATCGCCACAGTGGAACTCCGGTCCGTTAATGATTGGTAGTTGATTTTTACGTGCCGAGTTACCAGCCCTGACGCACAACCTTCAATGAAGGTACACCCATTCATGCATGTCTCCACTCAGAAGACGCTCTAGCTGAGAATCGAACCAGACAGCGTCTTACTGTGAGGGGACAACGCTACCGCAGCACCACCACCGTGGGTACAAGGATCTCTTGTATACTATTACAAATAATAAACTAAAGATGTCACCACAGGCAGGCAAAAAACTTAGAAGATATGCAGATAAATATAAAGGAAAAGTACAAAACAAGCACTTTATTAATGACCCCAAAAAGTTTTATACAGAATTGGGAAACAAGGCCGAAGGAATAGAAACACCACAAAAAAGAAGAAATAGGCACATTTTGGAGAAATATCTATGAAGATGCTGAATGTATAGAAGAAGAAAATGAAACAGTAAGACGTTGAAATGTACAGGATATGAAATTGTATGATGTAACGGCCAGAGAAACTGAATCAAAATTAAAACAAGCACCTAATTGGAAAACTGCAGACCAGACACAATACCTAACTTTTGTCTAGAAATATTAACATCTTAACATGAAGATTTAGCCACGAGTAAGAACTATTTGTATGTGCGCACCAAACAGACACCAACCTGGTTAACAACAAGAAAGACAATACTGATCCTAAAGAGTGAACCTGCAAGACATCCTAAAAACTATAGACCAATAACTTGCTTTCCGATAATATAGACCAATAACTTGCCTTCTGATGACATATAAACTATACACTGCAATTGATGGCGACAGAGTTTATTGTTATTTAGAGGAAAACTTAATCATGGCAGTAGAACAAAAGGGTAACAAAAGAAAGTCATATGTAACAAAGGATCATTTGTTGCTAAATAATGCCATAATGAAGAATTGCAAAAAAGGGAAGACTCTTAAGTATGGCACGGATAAACTACAAAAAGGCTTTGGGCAACATTCCACATACATGGATAAAAGAGTGCTTACAAATGTGTAAGATACACCCTATATTGATTGATTACATTACAGTAATCATGAAACAGTGGTAAACCAAAACCACTTTACAGTTAAGCTATGATAAAGGACAAATTATTATCCCAGGGATAAAATTCAAAGGCGATATTCCAGGGTGCTTCTTTGTCACAGCTGCTCTTTTGTCTTGCCCTTAACCCATTAAGCTGTCTACTTGACATATTAGGTCATGGCTACTATTTGGCTCCCAAAAAGCAACAAAATGTAAAGACTTCTAATCTTTTTGTGGATGATTTAAAACTGTATATTTCATCAGAAGAGGAACTGAAAGCACAACTGCAAGTGATCAAAACATGTTTCATGCTTATCAAATTATTTATAACAATCAATGCTAACCAAGATTATACATTTCCTGTTCTGAAGGCGGTATGGGCCTCCTCAAAAATGACTGCACATATAGATCTGCAATGGTAGTACAGCATATATATCTGCTGACCTCGTAAGATCCGTACAGTGAAAGTTTTAAAGCATGAGTAGAACATGTCTAAGATGACTTCCCCGCTTAGTATAGCAGAAGCATTATCAGTGTCAATCGGGTATGGAAATCAATCAAACCAGAAGTAGCAAGAATGTTGCACTGGGGATTGTGCAAACCTTATAATATTAAAGTAGCTCAGAAGCATTGGAAACATGAGCTATGAAGCATTGTAGAAAATGATGAAGTTTATATCACATGGGATCACCTATTGCCAACAATTCAAAAAACAGATGGAAGAAAAGCAGATATAGTAGCCCATGAAATGAAAACAAAAGTAGCACCGATCATTGAAATTGCTACAGTCGGTGATTACAGTGTCTCACATACAAAGAGACAAAAGTCATAAAATAACAGGAGTTGCAAGCAGAAATGAGAGCAATGTGGAAAAAGGATACTCAGTTTCAATAGCAGTAGGAGCAATGGATCTTATAAAAAGAATTTACAGTCATATTTAAGTATGTTATCGATACATATAACTCCATATGAATTATAGAAGGTGTAAATTCTCGGCACAATGTAGATTCTGTGAAGAGCATTTTTGGCTAATATCAAAGATTGAAACAATACTAATTTTATGAACTTTAATCATGCTCTGACTTTGTCACGGTATTAAAAACACAAAAGTCTTGGAGAAATTAAACCATGCCATCACCTTTATGTGGTGTGACAGGTATTATCTCCAGTTATGGTGAGGTTATGAATCTTATTTAAGTGTTATTAAATAAAAATCTGTCAAATCTCCATATAACACACTGTTATAAATGTTTAAGTGAATGATGACATTATAACTCATAATACTATGAATGCAGCTACACTTATTTTTTATTTTCATGTTTATTTTGCACACACACACACACACACACACACACACACACACACACACACACACACACACACACACACACACACACACACACATACCCCAAAGTCTACTGCTTGCCATTTGCTTCTGTCATTCCTCAGTCTTCATGGTATCTTCATAGCAAAGGTCAGAGGAGACAGGGGCACCCCAGTGCAGTGCAATATTAACAGCAATTGGGGCTTTTCTTGTTGGCAGTTTTACACACACACACACACGCATGCACGCACACACGCATACACACACGCACACACACACACACACACACACACACACACACACACACACACACACACACACACACACACACACACACATACCTACCTCATGCAGACGTGCAATGACTCTAGTCCCATTTGCACATATTGCAGCTCCGGCATACTTCACTGGAGCTTGCCAAAACCTGGCTGAGGGAATTAGCAGGGAATGTCGCTAGTTAAGAAGCCTCCTTCTGAGTGTGCATACTGTCCAAAAGAAACACAGGAACAAAGTTTGTTTGTTCTTCCATGTCTTCTTCTTTGCTGTCTAGATATGAAGGCTGTCACCAATAACAAATTGACACAGATTTAAACTTAGAAACAAAACAAATCCTTGCTATATGCAGGACCATACTGATACCCTTCAGCAATAATCCTTTTATTGAACAACTGTTGAGTGCTTTCATTCCACTATTCAGTAACTTCATCAGAACAATGAATGCAAAAATGCCATTTAAAAATGTTAAAAACACATCACATGACCAAAAAGAACCCCAATTATAAAACCCAATTCATTAGCTAATATATTAAATTAAAGCTCATAGTGCTTTAATTTCAAGACTGTAACTTGCATCGAGTCCAGGGAAGCTTGTAACCACCAATCTTATCTGCCCCTCTAGTTCACACTTATTTAACTTAACTATTTCTCCTCTTCAATCTCTTTGCATTTGTTCAGTAACCAGAAAACCAAATGTACGCGTATTTTTTTTCTATATGCCTGTATAAGACATTAGTTGTCTTGGATTTACAAATGTCTGCCATATGCTCATAAATTCATGCCTTCAGTTTTCCTGATATCATTCCATTAAACGGAACTTTTATATTTTATGCATTGTTCTGATGAAGTTCCTAAATTGTGGAATGGAACCACTCAACAGTTGTGCAATAAAATGATTATGGCTGACTGGTATCACTGTGGTCCTGCATCTAGCAAGTATTTGTTCTGTTTCTTGTCTGTTGTGGCACGTGATTAAGGTTTTTCTGTAGTTTGAACAGATTTAAACTTACCTATTATTAAAAAAAACGGGAATTATCATTTCAGCCTAATGTCTAATGGTAATTTTTCACTCAACAGATTTTCTCACATCCTCTTAAAGGGTATGCACCCTTTTATTGAGGAAATATATGGTCTCACTTGTAAGAGAGCATTTTTCAAAGGACAAATGAAAAATCTTCTGGATGTAACATGAAGCATATGGTTAGGTTCATAATGCTCTGGTTATCTTTTATTTTCTTTGTTTGATACCCTCTTGTTTTTGTCAGTCTTTTTTTGTGTGCTGTTAGTTTTGTATTATCATAAAGACTTCTTCTCCAATGGGTTTGGATCTGTGATCTAGTCAAGGAAAGCATTTAATTGTGAGTTTTACTGCTGGTTCACCTCATGGAAGAAACAGACCCCTTGTTTGTCAAGTCTGGCAGCCTCCAGTGGCTTGGGAGTCTAAGCCACTGGCATGGAGGGATGGGCGTGGCTATCCTAGGGGAGAGACATTCATCTCTGCAATCCCTTAGGGAAGGGGTGGTCCATGATGAGAGGGGAAGCACTGAGATGATTCTAGGATGGTTTTAAGAGAGGGGGAGAGACAAGAGGGTTGGTTATAGCATAAGGAAAAAAGAGAAGAAAATTCCTTGCATGATTCTGGGATGGGCATAGGGGACTTGAGGGATGGTAATAACATAAAAAAATACTTGCATCTTGTGGAAACAGTTGTCAGTAAGACACCCCCCCCCCAGGATACCCCTTGGTTCCATGCTGGCCCCTGCCTAAAATAATCAGTTAGTCTGGATGATGAAATGAGGAGCTTGTAGACCTGGTGATGGATGGGGGCAATGCAGTAGAGACTGAAAACTATGAAACAAGGGAAGGGTTAAAAAATACTTAAATGTCCATTTCTTGTTGGCATGAGCATATTTGCTTGATACTTTGTTTTCTCTTGAATATTAGCTCACTGCCTATTGTAACAATATATGTGGGCTCAATCTTTAGTCAATGTTACTGCCTTTGAGAATGAAACATTGCAGGAAATAGTGAGAGTTTTTAAAAATATTTTAAATAATCAGTTGCAGTCCTATATGAAAATAAAAATGTTAGGTGGGTACAAGGTAAAAGAACCTCTGCATGGGGTGTGCACAGATGTTTGCCTCTAACAATAATGTTTTCTCCAGTTTTGTTTTGTTTTTTAGGTATTACAATTGCAAAAAACTAAGTTACATCCAACTACGTGTATTTAGGGGACTACCTGAATTAACCGAAACTGCAAATGACTGACAGCAAGATAACCAACACCGGAAGATCGACAACAGAGAATACCGACAGTTGAGAATCCCGATGCTGAGAAAACCGACATGTTAAGGTAAGGATGCAATAGGGACGGAAGTTAGGGTCAGGGTGTGGGTAAGGTAAGTGTGTGATAGTGACGGATGTTAGGGTAGGGTACGGGTGAGGTAAGTGCGTGATAGTGACGGACTTTAGGTTTAGTGGCGGGTTAAGTGAGTTAGGGTTAGGGTGCGGGTAAGGTAAGTGTGCGATAGTGATGGACTTAAGGGTTTGGGGTGGATTAAGTGAGTTAGGGTTAGGGTGCGGCTAAGGTAAGTGTGCGATAGTGACAGACTTAAGGGTTAGGGGCAGATTGAGTTAGGGTTAGGGTGCGGGTAAGGTAAGTGTGCAATAGTGACGGACCTTAGGGTTATTGTTTGGGTTAAGGTTAGTGCATATATAGTTGTGTATGTAGGATTTAGTGTAGGTTTGTAAGGTTTTTGGTGTGCTTGTGTTGTGTGTGTGTTTTTCAGGAAAGTTATTTGTTTTGTTGATTGTTGGGATTGTGGTTTGTCGGGCACGTGAAGTTTCGTGTTTTTGAACTTTCGGTTTTGTCGTGTCAGTTATTTCGTTTTCTGTGTTTTGGCGTGTCAGTGTTATCAGGTAGACCCGTATTTTGATGTTATACATACATAAGTAATCAGTTTCATTCTAAAGAAGCTGAGCATTTGTTTAAGAGCATTTGTATTTCAGGGGATCATACATGCAAGTTTTTTCCTCTACTCTTAGAATGATATAATGGAAGATTAATATATCAACCTGCCTAGTGAAGAGATACAGGTTACTTAAATGCATGTAAGATATGGTCACCAAATCTAGTCACAGTACAAGAAATGCAATGAGCAAGGAATGGAATAAACTGGAGAAATGGTGTGTTCTATCTTTTTCTCTTATTTCCTATGGCTGGCAGATACTGTAAGTGTATATTATTACCAAGGACCTCAGAATATATTCTGCCGCATATAGAGATATAACTGGATTTTGCCAAAGGTAACATATCTGGAACAGCACCTTAACCATTAGCATCCATGTCATACTATGCTCACATATCCTCAAGCTAAATTCCCTCCATTAGCCTTTATGCCCTACCATTTCCTGGGCTAATTAAGCTTACGCCACTTTATTTGCCTCTATGCCCTAACAGTCTCAGGGGCATTCACGCTTAGTTCACTTCTGATAGACACTGCAGAGTTTGCAGATGGCATCATATTACTGACAAGAGGGTAAATTTAGATAATGCCATCCTTGGAAACCTCAAGTAAAATCAAGTCCAGGAGACTGCTTCCAGCTAAAAAGAAAAATCACAGATTTATCAACCAGATGGCCTGTGAGAATTTTCTCAAGCCCTCCTTTCAGCCTTCCCTCTAGTATACATATACTACTCCACAGTGCATAATAAACACATTACACTATTTATTCTAATGATAGTTGCATATGGAGCTTTACTATTACAATTGTTGCAGCTCTTGTACTTATATGCAGATCTAAACAACTACCTAAGGGCTTATCATTGCTGTTAAGGCCCTGCGTTTCAGGACTGGTTGCATCTCATGTAGTACAAAACCTGAAAGGTAATGCCACTGCCAAAAACTGATACTTTATATACTGGGATATCTTAAAAACACTCTGACAGGGAAACGTTTTACCTTTACTACAGCAAATTGGGCCTCTCTAACCCCTAACCCATCTCATCTGCATTTTGCCACCTCTCCTTAATGCTTGCCTATCTTGTCTTTTCTGAGTAATCTGTAGTTTGCTGTTATACCTCATTGCCCCATCTCTTTCTTCTCATTGGCCCACTTTCTGTTTTACAGTGACCCATCCTATCTTCCTATTGGCTCACATGCTGTACTACAGTGGGCCATCCTCTTTTCTCATTCATCCATTTTCTGCTCTTCTCCTCCATATCAGCCTTACTCTCCTCCATTTCTCAGCCATCTTCCCACCTAAGATTCAGGCGCTGTAGAGCACCACCCCCACATCTTTATCTACTCCCAGTCTTCCTGTACTCCCATCCTCCTGAACCCTCCATTTCCGTTTACCCAACTAAACTGAAGTTCTTGCCATCCGCTTGTATTTATTCTTGTGCACTTCTTTTATAACTCATCTTCCATTCAGTTTCTGTGCTGTACTTCTCCTGCATTAATGCTTATAGCTTATCTACCTGTCTGTCTGTTTTTTAGATGTTTTTTTTCCATACTTTCTCCTTTCTCTTCTTCTGAGTGATACTAATTTTCCCTTCCCTTGTTACATTTTTTTCAGATTTATTCCTTCTTTCACATGCCATTGTCTTCCTTAATCATTATCAAAACTCCTTCTTTCTTTTCTCCCACTCTCCTTTTTAAATTTTGTCATCATCTGTCCTCTTCATTAAATTTCCTCCATTTTCCCTGCCTGTGACTCTTATCACCCCTCATCAGCCTCCCCAAAGTATCTCCTCTGCACCATCCATCGCACTTTTCAAGACATCACTAAAGTCACACCTCTTGCAATCATGGCTCTGTCCCTGTATCACATAAAATCTTTTCTGCTCTCCTCCTAACTGGCCACACCTCATCTCCTCACTGCTTACCTCAACAATTCTGTACTACTCAAATACTCCCCCATCAGGAACTACTATCCTACAAACTATTTCTCAGGCTATGACATATCTCCCGAATAGCATTATTTTCCAGATTCCATTCATTAATTTTTATGTTTTGTACTACCAATACAGAATTCAAAGTTTTGCTATCTATATAACATGCTTGCTCAAATAAAACTAAGGTACGAAAAATCTCCTTGATTGTATATATGCCACTGTATAGAAATTTTCTGTCATTCATGGATTATGCGTTTATCATATAAAGACATGGAGCTCTGATTGTACATATGCCTCTATACAGAATTTTTTTTTGTCATTTATTGTATTTGTACTGTTATGTTATGGAGCTTTTCTCCCCGGGCCTCTGCTGTAAATGGACCTTGTTCCAGTCAGACTTTCCCGGTAAACAAATGTTAAATAAAAAAATAAAAATAAAATCATAACTCCATGTTTATCATGGCTGCCTCTCTGGATCCTCTTTTCTTCCCTCCCTATATGTTATCTTCTTGTTCTCTTTCTGATACTGCTTCTTGCCTGACCACCTCTGGATTTACAGACCTCTCAATCACTTAGCTCATGAAATCTGGGCAAAGCTTGACATAATGTGGGGACAAAGAACCAAAAATAGGGACAGATTTTAGATATTGTTCTTATAAACTTAGAAAGCTGCTAGGATAACAGGATTTGTATTAGCATACATTTTATGAAGGATCTGAAGTCTGAAACTCAAATTTGTCATTATTTCTTGACTTCAGCTCTTAGATCATCCAAATGATCTGCAGGAAACCACAAATTTTTTGAAGAACAGATCAAAAATATGAGGCAAAAATCTGGATATCCGGCAAAAACCTGGACTGTTGAAAGGTATGACCTGCCTTCCCTCCATTGTTCATTAGCTCAGCTTGCCACTGTCTATTTACATTGACTTCCTGTTTCTTATTCCCCCTTAAACTGCATTCACTTCATGTATCTTTTCCTTCCTCCCTGCCTCCCGCCTACTCTCATGGCCCTGGATTCTTGCACTGCCCTTCTCCCTGTCACCCTTGCCTGCACATCTCTGACTTGCTTTGCCTATGTCTTTCTGTCCCAGGCCTCCCACTTTCTACCTTTCCCTACACTCATATTGCTGCTATTCTTCTAATATCCCTTTAAATTAAATCCCGTTTCTCCTTCTTGTCTGATTAGGCAACTTACTGCCCTGTCTAGCTCTAGAAGCCTTCACTGAAGCTCCCTTGCTTCCTTGCATCTCACAAATCCTCATCCACCACAAAGTTGCTGGAAACAGCCCCTGCCCCACACCCCAAACACATCACCTACCTCTGCCCTACTTCTGTCATTCCCAGAATGCCTTGATCCTTTCCTTTTACCGCATCCTCCTACTCTTCCAGTATCAGTCATTCATTCATAGCCAAGCATCGCTTCCGTCTGCTTGAACGGCTGCTTCAGTCTACTTTCATTGTAATGTCCTGCTCTTTTACTTTCTGACTCCTTATCCTGTTCTTATAGATTTGTGGATTCTTACTAAGCTTATGGCTAAAGAGACCACTGAGAAGTCCAGCCAGATCATGCAGCACTGATAGGAGCTGTATCTTACTTATCCTTCTGTCCTCTCCTACATGCCCTACCCTCCCATGTTATCTTCCTTTCTGCCCTGGCACTACCCCATGCTAACCAGACTAGAATGCAGTATATCAGTAATTCCTTGTGCCAGCCCTGTGGTAGAAATTCATTCAGCAGTGTATAGTGTCCATATAGCATCTGCCTACTTCTTAAGACCAAAATCCATTAACAAGTATATGCCTACTGAGTTAAAACAAAGTTATCAGTTAATTAATTAATTAATAATACTAATACTAATAATAATAATAATAATGATAATAGCAACAATAATAACAGTAATAATCATCATAATAATCTTCCACTTATCATTATATTAATAGTATTTGTACATGTGCATACTTACAATACACAAATGTATACAATTTCATATGATACAGTTTCTAGTTATTTACTTAGTTGAGCAAATATTTCATTTTCCCTTATTTATGAATGTTTCATTATACTGCACAACATTGGGTTAGATCATGCTATTGTATATTGACTATTTACTCAGAGGATTAGCCATTATGTCAACAAAAAGCAATTGAGCAATTAATGCTCCTTGTGATGCATAAAAAATCTGTATGATGCAATGACTGGCAATTAACATTCAAAAAGTGGCACGCTGATTGTCCAGACCAACCAGCGTGCCCATTGTAAATCCAAGCATGTACCAATGGAAAAAAGTCCAGTTGCCTGGACTTTCTTGCATTAATATATGCCATAAAAATTTCATTTTTGTTTCACTTAAAAAAATAATAAACTTACAAAACCAGTGACTTGCAACCAATGAGAGAGATGGGCAGACAAAAATAAAAGGATAATCAGGTATGTTATGCAAAACTAGAGAAACTTACCTGGTTATCCATTTATTTTCTATGTCCTGTCTCACCCTCATCATTAAACCACACCAGCCATGGGTAAATCTTCAATTCATCAGTTATTGCCATAATATCTGTTGTCTGTTTTTCATGTAGACCTTCTGTGTTTAGGCTGCAGATTAAAAGCTGTGTTCCATAAAATCTGAGAAAGATCAGAAGCATCTAAACACAGAAGGTGTACATGAAAAGCAGACTACCAGTATTATATTGTTTTTTATGCATACTATCAAAACAGCAATACAAGTTTAGTACATAGAGAAACAAGTGTTGTAGCCATAATATCACAAAATACAAAATAAACACAACTTTCTGCATCCCAAGGCTTTATTTTCCTCCCTGAGGAATGAACCTGAAGGTAGCATATATATATATATATATATATATATATATATATATATATATATATATATATATATATATATATATTTATATATATATATGTGTGTGTGTGTGTGTATTTATATATATAGATATAGATAGATAAAGATAGATATAGATATTTATATAGGACTTCACCATTCTTCCCATAGGTATTATCTCTATGTCTCTCAGTTTTCTCAGTGCACAAAGTGTTAATGATGCATAACTTCTCATATTAACAATCTGTCTCCCTGTCTCTGCCTATTATTGACCATTATACAATGACCCCCCATTAATATTCAAAAACGTGCATGCTGATTGGTCACTGTGCACGTTGTAAATCAGAGTTATAGTAATGAAAAAAGGTCCGGTCACTGGAACATTTTCCATTACTATAACTCTTTTTTTACAGCAAGGAAGAATGCAAGATCTCCGTTGCTTCACACTGTCTTGCTATGTTAAACAAGTTTAACATAGCAAGACAGCTTTAATAAAAGCAACGGAGATTCTCCGTTGCTTTTTTAAAGCTGTCTCACTATGTTAAACCCATTTAACATAACGAAACAGTTTGTAAAGAGCAACGGAGATCTTGCTTTCTCCGTTGCTTTTGCCCACAGCTCTGATGTACTGCATAGGCATATGCATGCGCACTACATCAGAACTGCCGCAGAATACCAGACAGCTGTGGAAGGGCAGCAAGAAGGCATTATATAATGCCATTATTTAAGAAAAGTATTTTTTTCTTAAATAATGTCATTGTATAATAGCAGTAACCCACTTCTGGGTGTGGGTAATGCTGGATTTACCCACGGTTGGCTTTGTTTGGCTACTCGGGCTTCGCCATCCCCAGGTGTGGGTTATTGCTATAATAAACTCCTACATACCATGATGTCTATAGCCCTACTTTTTTCCTTTCCACTGAGCCTGGCATCCTATTATTTCCATGGGGTTATAGGCTTACTGTACACATTCATGCCAGCTGTGTTGTCACAGCAGAATGTTTAGCTAAGGAAACTTGACACATTTGGTGGGCATATCAATGATTAGAGGTGCATACTTTAAATAAAAAACAAATTCACTATTTCACAAAAAACAATTCATGTTATGACTCTCAGCTGCTGAAAGAGAAAGCCATTGTACATCATTGGGCAAAACAGCATGATGCATAGAAAGACAGACTGACAGGTAGATAGA
Organism: Protopterus annectens; assembly: GCF_019279795.1. Taxonomy (NCBI): domain Eukaryota; kingdom Metazoa; phylum Chordata; order Ceratodontiformes; family Protopteridae; genus Protopterus; species Protopterus annectens. Next base: position 1,270,742,840 of record NC_056746.1, on the reverse strand, counting down.
CAGATATATAGGCTTATAGGTTCATAGGTGTATACTAGGCCAATGAATGCAGGCGGCCTTTATAACCCTTTATGTGCATCCCATATTATGTATCTGACCATTATATTACTCAAAATAAGCAGCAACTAAGTTAAAATTGATGTATGCCCAGTGTAATGATTTCTCAGTATGCTGCTAGAGGTAACAAAGCAACTTGAACCTGATTGCAATTACAGACAGAAATGAAAATAAATAGCTATCAAACTCAGATAATGAGGTTGCAGTACAATTCCCTGCTTACACTCAATCAGCTTTCACTTTTATTCAGCAAGACAAAGAAAAAAAATGTTATACATCAAAGTAACCTTGAAATCAATGTCACCCCTGTTGTTACATAGAGCCAGACACTAAATCATAATATGTACTTGCTGTGATGAAACAAATTCACGGAAAGTGCATTATTCATAATGTTGAAGTATTAAGACTGCCTTTGTACTCTGTGAATACAGGTAAGACAATCGCAGTGAAAACATGCATTTACAGGAGCCAGTTGTCAACTAAAGACAACTATTTGTCATTACTGAATGCTGTTTGTTTTTGGATGCAGGTGGTAAAGACAAAAAAAATGTCACATGCGAGTTCAAAGAATTATTTCATAATCTATTTTAAAGACAATTTGTGCAGAAAAAGTACAGTCTCTTACAATTTATACACTTGGTTAGAATCCAAAAAAAGTCACAGTTCAGATGCAGGCAATGTTTTTAAGAAATGACCAGTGATATGCAAGTCTGAAATATGAAAAATAAATTATGTACTTTGACTTTATGCAATGTCAACTGCTCCTCCCCTGATCCTACTCAACCCACTGAATAGGTTTAAAATCAGGGTTCAGAACACAGCTTGAACGACTGGATATCCAAAAAGAAGAGAAAGAAATACAGCCAACCGACCAACCAAGTGGGTCAGGCTGATATTTTCATTAGTAGCAAGCTCATCTCTAATAGCCATTTACTACTGGCAGGTTGTGTGGCTATGGAGAGCTTGGATAACAAGTTTGATCTACTGATGAAGGACCTGCAAAAAAAGAAGTATTCTGTCCTGGAAAATATGCCCAAAATGTATTAAAAAAATGAAGAACATGGAGGTGACACAGTCTGATGTGTTACATCATAACTCAAAACTGAATAAAGTAAGACAGCATTCTGAACCAGTATAGGCTAGGCTAGAATATACAGAGGCTGAGCTCATCAGTTTAGAGGATTGTTGTCACCAAGGTCACGAGGGTGCTGAAACGAGCCGAAGCTAATGACTGTACAGACCATTTTATTAAATAGAAGTTGGAAGAATGATTCACCATCCCCCAAGAAGATATGTTAGTAGAGTGTGCTCAGAGAACTTATGTTTCTTTGTAGCACAGAGCAAGAATCCCCAGACCAATGCTGGTACAAGTTGTACATTACCAGATAAAGTTGAGAATCCTGTCAGAATTTTAGACTCCAGATAAGTGTGAATCATTAATAGAATACAGGTTTAGGTCAGTAATGACTATGCGCCTGAAATCCAAATGCATAAGGCAGCATTCAAGTAGGCTATAATGGTATGCGGAAAAGAGAAGTTAAAATGCAAGCTCCAGTATCTCACACACTTAAAGGTATGGCTGCATGGACCTAAAGGCACATTTAATACTCCTGAGGAGTTTTACAGAAGTTATTTGGTGCTTCCTCAGAGAAAATGGGGGCTGTCCTGACTTCTTCTGGTGTTACTTTGTTTAACACTACTGAAAATATTGCTCCTGTCTCTCTGGGCTATTTCTGTTGTTTAAAACCCAACTGGTGCACCACCAAAGAACGTCTCTTGCCAGGGATATCTGATGTCTGGCAAATAGATTTTAATGATTTTTTTCTTTCTTTATTGAGACAGAAGGTCCATTAGTGGATCGCTTTTGCTCTTCTTACTTATGCAAGTTTTGCTTCAGATATTTTGCCAGGTATGGGACATCAGGGCAAACATATGCTTGGTGGGCTAATATTTTATTTGTCTCTGTAACCAATGAACAGTAGAGCTGCAACAATTATTGTCCTTTTTCTACTACACTTATCTTATTGAACTCTAAATAATTGGGAAATGGGGCATAGCATAAGCATAGAACGGGTTTGACTAACACTGTGGGAGGCATAGCTTAGTACTAGGCTAACTGCCCATGTGGGCCATTTTAAGCCTAGCCAGTTTCCTCATTTGAAAATGGAACCCTGCACCTTAGGTTTCTAAGGCAAACACCTTAACCATTATGCCAACCTCCCACATGTGTAAGCATAGCATGAGTTTGAGTAACAGTGTGGAATTTGTGATATTAAACCCTTTATTTCCTCCTCAGGGGATAAATTTGAGCCCACAATGGCTGTCCAAATAGAGGTACAGTTCTTCCTCCTTAGGTTTGATAGTGTTACATGTGTATATAGTTGCTATTTCTTGTTTCTAATGTCTCATTCTGGATTCATATGCAGTGTGAATTTTTAACATAAAAACTGCAAAGGTATGGTGTATATTTAATGGGAAACCCAATAGTTAAGCCTTCAGTAATTGTGTCTGCCAAGTATTTTGGGTGTCAGATTTGACAACTGCTTGCTTTTATGGATTCATACATGATGACTATTTGGAATGTAAATGGTTTTACAAATCTTGCTTAAAAATGGGGAATTTTACATTGTGTTTAGCTGAGTAAACCCCATTTTGTGATGCTCCAGGAAACTCATTTGAGAAATCAGGAGCCTTTAATAATAGAAGGTCATTTGTACAAAGTTCTTTTTCTGGCTATCCAGAGGACAGAATAAGCAGTACTGCTATTTTGAAAAGAACAGGGTCAACATTTGGCCCATTATTCCAGCTTATAGACCTGGTAGCATGAAAGGATGGCTGGAAGGGAGTTTCCTAACTTTGTGTAGTGTGTGCATTCCTTCGGGAGTCCCTTCTGATGTTTTGCCTTCCCTAATAAGATCATGTGTGGTTTTCCAGAAAGGATTTACACTTCGGGCCAGTGATTAGAGTGCATTCTGTTCATTAGAGAAGGAGGAGCACTCCATTCAACTTAAGCACTCAAACCATTCATTTCTCAGCCCGGCACTTGCTCAAAACTCATAGCAAGCACTAATAAACCCTAGCTCTTGACCCTCCTATACTGTACAGAAGGACAAGGCTCTCTATTCGACCTTACCACCCAATCAGTGAAACAGTTCACAGTACCTATCCAGGCATGTCCAAAGGGCAGTTTCAGGTGTACTCTCCAGTCCAACTGGTGAATCTGGGCATTTTGAGGCAATGTTACAACTGCCTCATGTACACAGACAACTCTCTCCCCCTACCACCAAACACTAATACATGCAGAGATGCAGTTACACAGCCAAACTGGAGGCTAAGCTCTCTCAACCCAAGACTGGATCAGACAGTCAAGAGGAGAAGGGAATTACTTGCATCACATCACCAGTCTCACATAGACCTATTAAACCAGCACCGGCAAAAAACCCACATAAATACACAAAAACATACTCAGAGGCTCTAAATAAAAATCTGCAAAAGCAACAGAGACCCCCAAAGCAGACATCCAATCAACCTCCATCCCCTAACACAAACCATGAAACACATACTTCAAAAAACCAGAGTGCCACGCAATCACAGCCCTTAAGGCAAAATAACATACCCAACATACTAGTAATAGGCGACTCTATAGTCAGGCACACTGGCGCCCCACTCACTAGGCTGAATAAGGAGAAGGTTACTGTTAGCTGCCTGTCAGGTGCCAGGATCCACCACATAACACAAGCATGCAGGTTACTCCAGAACAAGTACAAATATGACTCTGTCATTGTCCATGTTGGTGTGAATGACCTGAGCCATACCTCCCTGGACTACATGAAATGAGACATGGAAGAGCTCTCTGATCACATAGCCCAGGCCAGTATGACCCTGACCCTGAGTAGCATCTGGCCCTCAACAAGAATGATACCACGGCATAAAGAAAAAAATATCAATTTCAACAATTGGCTAAGCTTCTGGTGTCATTCAAAGGGGATCCAGTTTCTGTCCACCTGGGATGACATGCTCGACAAGCCACGCTGCTTCACTAGAAATGGCTTGCACCTGTCACCCTTAAACTTTCAAATACTGGCCAAGGCTCCTTCCATCCCCATAGTGCCTTTTTTAGGCAAGGCTCAAAAGACAAACCCACCACCGTAAATAGCACAAGTAACAAAAAACTGAGGGTAATGCTATTCCGTGCCTGAAGTCTAAACCTCAAAATGCACGCATTCGAGGCACTCCTCTGTATGGAGAAAATCGATATATGTGCAGTAACAGAAACTTGGTTTAAGGCTCCAGAGAGCACCCCAGCACTACCAGGCTACAACTCATACCATACATTTTGGCCATAGAACCCAGACCGAAATACAAAAGGCAGAGGAGTATCCATATTCATCAAAGATACCCACACCTCCAGGTTGGTGGCACAGCACGATGCTTCAGAGATCATCCACGTGCAACTAACAATGGGCAAAACTGCAATTCAAATGGTAGCTTGCTACAGATCACCCACCATGTCCCAAGACCCCCATTCTGCATTTCTGGAAACATTAGGAAACATAAAGGTCCTACCAAATACCCTAATATTGGGTGATTTCAATTACCCAAACATTAACTGGGAGAAATACTCAAGTACTAACTCCCTTGCCCAACATTTCCTAGAATTTATAAACTCAAATGCCCTGGATCAACTGGTCAACACCCCCACCAGAGGTGACAACATATTGGACTTGGACATCACCAACATGGGCGACCGGTGTTCCACACCAAAGATCAACCCCTCGCCGGTTATATCTGACCATAAACTAATCACTCTGGACATCCACATTCCGCCCCCACCCCCGGTCAAGGAAACCGCCATGAAAAACTTTTCAAAAGCAAACTTCACATTACTTAAGACCGAGGCGGAAAGTTTCAAAGCCTCCATGCTAAAGGATAACTCTGTCCAAGCTGCAAAATCCTTTACTAATGCACTAAGAATGCATGGATCGTGCTATCCCAAGCAAAACCAAGTCTCACTCCTCCAAGAAAAGGAAACCAGTCTGGTGGACCCCTGTCATAAACAAGCTATACGACAGAAGGAGGAAACTAGTACAGAAAAAGTGTAAAATCCCAAGAAGGGAAGACATCCTAGATCAGTATCAGCAAGAAACTAAGATCCCTCATAAAATCATCCAAGGCTAGCTTCAAAAGAAAAATTGCCAAGGACTCCAAAGATAACCACAAGGCATTCTTTAGCTATGTCAAGAATCTAAGTGGCAATTCTCAGATCTGCTCGGAGTTGGTGCAGAATGGCACAAAATACACTGAACCGACCAATATCGCCAACAAACTTCACCCCCCCTCTCACCCCCAAAAGGGCCCATAACCATACTAGAAGAATGTAGAGCCCCTGAAATCACAGACACTCAGGTTAAAACAGCCCTCTCCAAAGCCACAAATACAGCATTAATGGACCAGATGGTGTCCCAGGCTGCATCCTACATGAGCTCAAAGATGAACTAACCCCTCACCTAAACACACTGTTCAAACTCAGCCTCTCCACAGGCTACATATCCATAGAGAGGCACACAGCAACAGTTATTCTGCTCCACAAAGGTGGAGCCACAACAGACCCTGGGAACTATCACCCTATAAGCCTGACCAGCTTGGTCTGCAAGGCTATGAAGTGCATCATCATGGAACTCATTAACAGAGACATTGGGAACCTCCAAACACTGGACCCTACCCAGTTCAGCTATGTTAAGGGCAGATCATGCCTCCTAAACCTGGTGGACTTCTTTGAGACAGTTACCAAGGTTATAGATGAGGGAAAGGTGGTCCACACAGCCTACCTAGACCTTGCAAAGGCTTTTGACACCATTCCCCATTATGGTATTATAGACAAGATCACCAGCCTGAACATAAACCCTCATGTTACAAGATGGGTTGCCAACTGGCTCATGAACAGAACCGACATGGTAAGAGTTGCGGGAGCTATGTCCTACTTTAAACCAGTTACAAGCGTCGTTCCCCAGGGCTCAGTCCTAGCACCCCTCCTGTTCGGCATATACTTTTCAGAGGTACAGGCAAGAACATGAGGATTATGTCTGACCAAGTTTGCAGACGACTGCAAACTATGGGCTATAACTGACTCTCTGACTGACACAGACATCCTCCAAAAGGGTCTCACTGAGACAGATACCTGTTGTCAAAATCATTGCCTCAAGCTAAATGCCAAAAAGTGCATAGTCATCCCCACAAACTACCACATAGGTGGTGGTCCCCTAAATACGGAAGACGTAATAAGGGATCTAGGGATCCAAGTAGATAGTAATCTCTCCTTTGATAATCACATTGCCAAATTGGTTAGAAAATCCTTCTATGTGGCCCACCTAATCACAAAAGAGTTCGCATCCAGATCAAAAGAGGTCATTGTGCCCCTCTACTCATCACTCATCAGACCCATCATAGAGTATAACTCCCCATTTGAAATGTACCTTACAAGACATCTGCAACAGCTGGAAAGACCTCAGAAGTACCTCGCCAAGAGGATCACTGGCCTCAGACAGATGCCTTATGCAGCTTGACTAAAGAAACTCCAGCTGTACTCAGTTGCATACTACCTACTCAGAGGTGATCTCTGCCTGACATACAAGGCCATGTACAACCCAGAATTGATGGACATACTCCACCTAAAGAAAACCATATCCCCTCGAGCCACACACTCTAGGGACCTAAACCTCACCACAACAATAAATAGGTCATGCTATAGGGATAGATTCCTGTCCCAGAGACTTCCCATGCTTTGGAACAAGATTCCAATCTACATTAGACAAAGCTCCTTGTTAACACTCTTCAAGAGAAACCATGACAAATGGATGGGAAACAGAAAGTTTACCCCAGGGATCACTTCAGTGGCTCTGCTGGACAGAGGCACAGAGAACTAATCTAAGGGGCCGGCAAAAGCCAACACATTCTGCCTAGGCTTATAAATGCCTTCAGGCAGATAGCCTAGTACCTACCTATGAACCTATGAACCTATTCCATGCTGGAACTATATTCCAAGATTCAGAGCAAAGCTTAGAAAATTTACATCCGTGGTTAGGATGGTTGATGTCCATCAATGTCTTATACTTCTTGAATCCTGGTATGCCTGCTTTTCACCTAAATTTGCTTCATATTCTAGAATAGGTAAATGTTCTGTTACGATGGAAGAAGCACATTTATCTATCAGATTATGCCCTAATGGTTTTGAGATTCACTGGAGACTGCAATTTTCTTTTTTTTTTTGAGGGTCACTGGATGTTGAATTTATTTTATTGCCAAGATCAGAAATTTTGGGATAAATTCTGAAACTATATCCAGAGTTGGGCAGGCATATTCAAGGACTCTAATATTTCTGCATACCAGCAATGGGAGAATTCTAAGTTAGCTTTTACAGTCTCTGCCTTTGTCACAATACATTAAAACCTAGATCACTTCAACAATTCCTTTTAACACAGCAGTGCTTTTCAATGAATGCTACTATTAGAACTAATAAAATGATAAAAAATTGAAAAGATAAAATTACTGGTTTATTGGACTACAAAGCTGTGTATGCAAAGATGGCTCTTAAAACTTATCAGGGAACACTGTGACGCATTAATGAACCCAGTATTACAAAATAAAGTAACACCATCTCTCACCATGCTATCAACAGGTAAAGCATCGGGTCTGGTATGGATGGCCTGTCATTTAAAATTTATAAATGGTTTGAACAAAAATGCAGTTTGAATTTTGCGAGGATTGCTAACTGCATTTTGGTATAAGGCAGCCATTGTCCAGCTTCCTGGCATCAAGATATTCTATCCCTAATTGTAAAAACTAATAAAGATACAGCAGAAGTAGCCTCTTGCAGTTCTATATCAATGTCAAACCATGTTTATAAGTTAATTATGTCATGCTATCTTCAAAATTAGTGAGTTGTTTGCCTTCCCTGATGCATCTTGATCAGACAGGTTTTGTCTTGGGCCATAATATTAGTGGCAGCATGTTTAAAACATTTTTAATAATCAAATATGCAGACAGGCAGAAAGTTCCCTTGTTGTTGCACAGCTTGGGTGTGAAGTTTTTACACAGAGTTAGTTGTGAGTACCCTTTTGAGCATTTCCAATGTACATCTTCCCCTTCTAAGTTTATTGACATATTTATGCTGTTTCTTCGGATGAAATGCAAGTAGGTGGCTAGTTGTCTGCATCTTTTAAACATACTATGGGCAGCAGGCAGGGTTTTCCATTACCCACATTCCATTTTGCCATATATTTGTAACCTTTTGCAATAAAAATTAGATATGAATATATAGCAGAGTATGAACGTGTAAAATATTTTTTATGTGGATGATTTATTTTTATCCTCCCTGAAACTGAAAAGGGCCTCCACAGAGTGTATATTAATCTAGATTATTATAGAGGACTCACAGTCTATAAAATAATTGTACAGAGAATGGAGACACACAGGATACATTATGTACCATCTGTAGAGAAAATTGAGACACACAGGATACATTATGGACCATCAACTGGATTTATACAAAAATGTCCATTGTTAGAGATATTTCTGTTAAGTATCTAGGATTGCTTATGGCTAACTCTGTTCATAAATCAAAAGTGGTTAATAACAAGATGCAGATATCACAGTTAAAAAATGATTTAACTACAGAAACTGGTATTTTAAGACTCAGATAATTCATGCAATAAGCTGTTATGTCCTCCCTATGGTGATTTATCAGGTGCAGGGCATTCCATACTCTATGAATAGATATGTTATAAGCCAAAGGAAAAAATGTATAATTGAATTTCATGGGAAGAGAAACAAGCATATAGAATATCTGGGAAAATAATTTCTCTCCCCCTTCTTGGGTGGAAGGGGATTGGTTTACTCAGTCTGGAATATTGCATCCACAGCAAGGCTTTTATAGTCCTAGTTACTGACTCATATAGCCTAATTTGAAAATGTATGGCACTCTGTTATTTAGAAAGAAACAGAGGTGTAGATGAAGCTGTTTGTAGGGAGCCATAATTTCTAAAAGATAGTTTAACCATGATGTTATTCATAGTGTTTAATTATGTCATGCAAATACTGTATAGCACCAACTTGGGGACATGAAAAAAGGCCTTACCCTAATCTCTTAGCCTCTTTTTTTTACTTTTCACTCTGCTTGGGATAAAGCTTTTTTCATGAGATGTGAGGGGTTGCAATTCTGAGGCCATCTCTTTTTGGGTGGAGGCGTTGTCTCCTGACACAAGT
>NC_056746.1:1270626022-1270728522 GCF_019279795.1 Protopterus annectens | reverse complement strand
AAGACTACAGACTGAAATGGAGTACCCGACGTACCAGTACAGTCCTAGCAAATGTGTAAATGTGTCAGGTCTGCCCCCCATCCTACATACATTTATAGTAACAGTCAGGTGTGCCCCCCCACTCCTGTGTAGAAATGTAGAAACAGTCAGGTGTCCCCCCCCCCCGATATGCAGAAATGTAGCAACAACCAATGCCAAATGACTGATGTATACCCTGCTGACACATCATGCTACCTGTCGGTGTACAACACAAAGGTCAGCACCACAGTACAAACTACCTGGACTTGATTCACACATGTAATATAGATGGCCATACTGGGCATGCTCACACACAGAGGAATGAAGGCAATGTCAGTCAACAACATACTGAAAGGACATACTGGGCATGCTCACACAAACACATGAAGGCCATGTCTGCAAACACCAGAGGACCAGACATATCTGGCAGTCGCAGTTCTTAGTGCAGATACATGTCAGTATGCACCACTCCTGCCTTGCACACACAGTGGATAGGAATACAGACATATATGTAAGAACAACACACTATAATAAGCCAAAGGTAAATGGACATAGATGTGTGGAAGAGGGTGACCATAACAAGGAGCCATCTGGGCCTGTCCCACCCAGCACACAGTCAAAGGGCCCCAAACACATGAGGTGCAGATGTCACTCACTGCAGATACTAGCATGACAGACTTATGTGCTGCATGTGCTAGCTGTGCAACATGACTGTACAAGGAAGTAGTCATCTAGTAGCTGTATAGACGTACCTGTGACATATGACCCCGTGTGTGCCCGCATGTGGCATGTCAACCCCTACATGAATGGGTTATGGCCCATGCACAGACCTCCATCCCCACATCAGTATTATGACAAGCCTGCTGAGGTCATCCAATGTAAAATACACCTTTGGGAGAGCTGTAGCTCAGTAATCTCCCTGGTGCGTCCCATAACTGTGTACTGCTGTAGTGATAAACTAGTTAGGGAGTTGTTCTAACCCCAGACTTGGTGATTGTGTGTTTGTGTGCATGTCTGTTTGTCTCTGACTGTGTAGAGAGAAATGCTTTTTAGGCTACTTACACTCCGTGCAATTCATATGCTCAACTTTGGCAAGGCTGCTGATGTCACTCACCTAGAAATACACCTCTGTGAAAATCATAGCCTAGTAATCTCTGTAGCGCGTCCTGTAACTGTGTACTACTGCAGTGTGATAAAGTAGTTAGGTAGGTGTCCTAACCCCAGACCTGGCAACTGTGTGTGTGAATCTGTGTGTCTCTGACTGAGTAGAGAGCAATGACTTTTTAGGCTACTCACACTCTGTACAATTCATATACTCAAGTTTGGCAAGGCTGCTGATGTTACTCACCAAGAAATACACGTCTGGGAACATCATAGCCCAGTAACCTCCATAGTGTGTCTTGTAACTGCATACTGCTGTAGTGTGATGAAGTAGTTAGGTAGGTGTTTTAACCCTAGGCCTGGCAACTGTGTGTGTGTGTCTGAGTGAGTAGAGGGCAATGTTTTTCAGGCTACTCACACTCCATACAATTCATGTACTCAACTTTGGCAAGACTGCTGATGTCACTCAACTAGAAATACACCTCTGGGAAAATAATGACCCAGTAATCTCTGCAGCACATCCTGTAACAGTGTATTGCTATAGTGTGCTAAAGCATTTAGGTAGGTGTTCTAACCCCAGAATTGACAACTGTGGGTGTGTATGTACGAATCTTTGTGTCTCTGTCTGAGTAGAGAGCAATGCTTTTTAGGTTACTCACACTCCTTAGAATTCATATACTCAACTTTGACAAGGCTGCTGATGTCACCCACCTAGAAATACACCTCTGGGAAAGTTGTAGCTGAGTAATCTCTTTAGTGCATCCTGTAACTGCATACTGCTGTAGTGTGATTTAGAACTGTGGTAGGGTTCCATCGCCACCCATGGCAGTTCTGGATGTTTTGTGTGTGTTGCAATGTCTGTGTATGGAGGAATGCATTATAGGCTACTCATTCGCAGTACATTTCAAATGCCCTACTTTGGCAATCCAGCTGATGTCTTTCATTGTGAAATACAACTTTGGGGAGAAAGCTCTTTCATAATCCCTGTAGTGCGACCTATAGCTGCTCCATGCTGTAGTGTGATACAGGCCTTGGTCAGGGGTCCTGTACCCACACATGTCAGTTGTGGATGTTTTGTGTGTGTCTCACTGCCTGGGTAGGGAGCAATGCATTTTAGGCTAGTCACTTGCAGTACAGTTGAAATGCCCTACTTTGGTAATCCTGCTGATGTAATGTATTGTGAAATACACCTTTGTGGAATAAGTACTCAAGTAATGTCAGTGGCACGTACTATAACTGTGCACTGCTTAGTGTAATAATCTAGTTAGGTAGGGGTTCTATTCCCAGACATGGCAGGTGTGTGTGTGTGTATTGTATCCTGTGTAGAGGTGGTTGTGCGTGTGAGCAATGTGGAGGGGTTTTGCTTATTTCTTTTATGGTGGCCTTACTATATATCACAATGTCAACCATACAGGGATAACAGATGTAAATTAGCTGAGAGGCTGGGGTGCAAAGCCATACCCATACATGTGACCTCAAGGCCAGCCAATCACAGTTAGCAACCTGACTATTACCCAGAGCACACACTCAACCCATGTGTCATACACACACACATGCCTAGGTAACAGCCAGTATGTTGGTAGTACACTGCATATTGACCACTGACAGTAACTATGCAGTCATAGCAGTGGGCTACAGAGGGCATGTCACCCTGCCCATCTGTCCAATATGCACGTACATGCAGACTGTGCACCTCCATCATGTTCCCAAATGGACACCTGCACCACCTGTAGTGCCTTCACATGTGACTCACAACAGACATATCATGCCTGACAACATGCCCGGTATGGATAGATGACACTGACATCAGGGAATGCTGTTAGAATGCTATCGATGTAGGTGCAGGGTAAACCTGCTGCCCATTACCAGTTCTGCCACAAGTGGGCAAGACTGGCACATCTGATGATAATCTGTATTCACAACATGGGCCAGACACCCCAGGTACAGTTCCACATGACACTGTACATGCTTGCGAGAGGTGTGCACATCCCAGACACCATCCATGTCATGGAGTAAGGAACACGTACATGGCATGTGATGTACAGCATTGGCTACACACAGTAGTCACCCAGGTGACTGGATGGGGGATGCAATACCCACCTATGTGGGCAAATATAGAAACTACAGGCCTGAGCCACAATGCAGACCATTGTCATGTGGCCTGATGTCAAGGTATACCCATAGCCTACCCTTGTACAGCCTGCTGGCACAGTTGACCACCACGCACCCATGCAGACATGCACCCATGCATGTCAAAACTGGCATCCTGTGTGTCTGTGTGTGTGTGTTGTATGGTATGCATGCCCACATCCACACTCACTACAGCCCCACAGGGCATACTGAAGCATGCTGTCTGATGTCTGACACCTCCTCATACTCTTTGCCCATACAACCTCCATATGATCCATGTGGTGCATGTGATACCTGCACATTGATGTGTTGTAGCAATCCCACTAGTGATGAGTTGCACTCCTGGCCCTGCCAAGTCTGTTAATGTGTGTGTGCGTCCCTGTGTGAGCATGCCTGTGTTGATGCTGGCACATGCTCATGAAGAAAGGCATGTGTACGTCACCTACTGTATATCTACTGTATCCCTGTTGCAGATGTCACTCACCATCACATATATGTTCCGAGTGCTCCACATCAGGTAACCCATGTGGTGCATCCAATAACTGCATCGAACTATGATAGCACTACAGAGTTGTCAGGGGTTTGATACCCTGTGCTGGTAGGTGTGTGACACAAATGTTCTTTAGTTTTACTCTCCCACCCCTCCCTGACATGTATTTGCCTCTGTCTGCCTCCCCCACTCCCTCTATGGTGGATGTGGAGACCCAAACCTGCCTTGATTAGGCAGCAGCATGTGTATTTTAAGTGATGCTCATGATCAGCTGATAGCTTATGCACGAATTGCAGCCCTCCCCTAGATGATTGCATGTGAAACAGTTGTGGTAACATTCCCATAGCCAATTGCATGGAAACACACTCCAATACCTAGGAACATCATGGTGGTGTTGGCCCTTTTCAGTCATTGTGAGCAGGAACTAGATCTGTTGTTTGGCAAACAGCATCTCAGATGGATTGGGGATTTACCTCTAACAATATACACTGTGGAAAGAGGGCAACAAACAGGAGGGGGATGTGCCTGACCTGACTACAGACTGCATTTGGAGTAATGTTGGTTTAACAGTGTTTGTCTGGATACGCCTGTCATACATGTCGCAATACCTGCCATGTCAGTTCCATGTATATGAGGAATCCCCACCTGCAGGGTCATCTGTAGACTGGGCAGTGTTGTGCCTTTGGTATCATGTGCTAGCCACAGTGCATCTATCTGTGGAATGCAGAAGGTAGTGTGAGGATTGCAGTCTGTAGATGGTGAAGGCTGTGACAGTTACTGACTTCATATCCCTCATAGGACATATGCTGCAACAGACCCTGTTACAATGGGAAATATATGAGGTTATCACAGCAACATGTCTATACTGGTCCTGTGTATGTGCTGTCAGCCATACCTCTGTCAACCTTTGTACATATGTCGTGCATGAAGTGGTGCATATGTGCTGTACACCATAAATAGTGTCATCATATCTGATAACAAGCCAGTGATATATCAGATTGCTACACATGTCATGTACAATAGGGGGTATATTTCATGACATAAGCTGGATATTCAGAGGATATTTTTACAGTACAAAGGTCTATGTAGTGATGGTAAATGTCAGCAGTGTGTGTATTGTTAATATGTACTTTAGCCTGTGTACAGACTGTGGTAGATGTCATTGTTCCAGCTCCCCTTCTATCCGATGTTACATGCTGCCCCACTGTATGGTACCATTTTACTGTACATGTTTGTAGGGCCATATACACACATGCCCCATACCACAGACAGCCATCAGACCAAACTGTGTAGCAGCCCAGTATATGAAGGGTAATTCTGTGAGTGGCACATATATGCTAGCTTACCATATGTGGCTGTGGCTGTGTTCACATTGGTTGTGGTTATGCACTGTCACACAGGTGTATCTTAACCTGCTATATATGCAGGTACATGTTCATTCCCCCATATGCGATGTAGGCCAGTGTTGAGCCAGTCTGCCTGTAGCCTGCACAGTGCATTGTTACATGTCTAGCAGCTTAGTGTACTTAACCAGTTTTATGTCATGTGCAGTATCTTGCCAGATGTACTGCTGCGGGGCATCCCTTAAAAGTCATGTATGTCAGACAGAGCAGTGGGATGCTGTAGAGATGTATGTCAATATCTAGTGGGTAGTATGTATCCATGACACCTCTGTACCAGCAGTCATTATGTGTCAGGCCAGACAGGAGTGTGTGAATCCACCACCTATGGTGCCAAATGTATACCAGTCATTATGTGTTATACCCATCTACATGGCTGTCTACATTCATATTGTTAGGCCTGGTACACATGTTGTGCCCTAAGAGATTATGTGTATACCTCTGGACTGTACAGTGTGTGTCCAAAGTTCCACATATAGTGGCCAATATCTCTGCTGCACTCCACAGGGGCATTACATGCTAGCGGCAGTACTTTACAATGATTTCCTTAGGATGTCTGTCAGCAGCCAATGGCACACATGTTATAAGCAGATGTCACCTTCCACACACATCATGTCTGTGAAGACAATCCCAATGACAGTAGCAATAGTCTAGTAATATACCTACTATACATTCCTGACATCGCCTTGCACTACACCTTTGGGACTATAGGGGCTGGGGTAGGGTTATACTCCATGTCCAGGGCATATGGTGGAAATATATGTACATATACTTATCCAGATAGCCATATATATGTGATTACACATGTGTAGTATGTCCAATTACCACTGTCATGGCAACCTCCCACTATAAATCCCTACAGCATGTGGGTGTGGTACCTTTACATTTCCTGTGTGATGGACATCCTTTCTGTGTGTGGGCATCAGTGTTACAGACAGCAGGTAGCAATACCTCTTACAGGAGAACCTGCACACTCAGAGTGGCCACATATTTGTAGGAGGATCAGGAACTACAGACAGACTGTGAGTAGATTTGTGTTATGTTTTGCATAGTACTGGTGTTACAGGGTGTGTGTGTGTGTACAAATTAGTGTACCTTGGAAGATAGTCTGTCTGCATAGCTCAATACTGTGGGCCTATCCTCTTGCTGTTCAGAGGTATGCCTATCATGTGTTGTCCGTCCACCACACAGGTCCTGTGTCAGATATTACACTGGCAGTGTGTGTGGTGCATGCTATCAGTACATGGCTACATCCATTTCTATTTCTAACCTCAATTCCCTGACTAAGGGTATGTTGCAGACTATCCTGTATCACCAGCACCTTGCTTAGTGTATGGCAACAGTGTTCCACATATGTGCCTGTGTTCCAGCCTCTGTCCTCCATCTACACACCAAGCTTTGCACATATGTCATGCTGTTGGGGGTTGTTCTGTAGTGGGCTGTGAGTATATCACACTGCCCTTGCTGCC
Source organism: Protopterus annectens (assembly GCF_019279795.1). Lineage (NCBI taxonomy): Eukaryota > Metazoa > Chordata > Ceratodontiformes > Protopteridae > Protopterus > Protopterus annectens. The sequence continues at coordinate 1,270,721,914 of NC_056746.1, read as the reverse complement.
ATTAGTCCACTGCTGTTGTATCCCCCCCACATACAGTGGGGCTGGAGCCATATATGTGTGGGAGTCACCAACACAACACATGTGTGCCCTTATGCACTGCAGAGGCCAGTGTACGTAACAGTGGTATATGGGCCTGTATTATTCAATCTAAGTGGGGAGCACCATAAATGACCTAGGCTGTTACAAAATGTGGGGGTATCAGGGGTGAGCTGCCACAAGGTATCTGGATGTACAGTACCGTATACTTCACCTATACTGACATTACTTAAGTGAAGTGGGGTACTGAAAGCCTACTGCCTCCTGCCATACAGACTGTTCTGTTTGTTATGGCTTGTTATGTTACAACCCATTTGATCACAAAATATCTTTACCTCCTACGGAGTTTGTACAGAGTGTAGATAGAGGCTGCTGAACTACACACCTGCAGTACATAGTGTTGATTGTTTGATATCCTGTGGCCCAGTCTGTCTTCAGTATTGTACAATTTGAAGGGCTTGGCCTGGACAGCAACAGCTGTGAACCTTTCCAGACTACTGTATTAGTGTAACTGTTTCACAGTTGCAGTACTCTGTTTATATGGTTGTCAGTATCTGAACAGCTATATGACATGGCATATAGAACTGTTATAGTACACAATTAAAGGATTCACATTTCTGCAAACCTGTGTGTGGTGTCTTTCCTATGACATTTCTATAGGTATATGTTGCAGGCAACAATTGACATTAGTATGGGTGTCCCATACAGTGTCCAGTTGTTCAGGTGTTAACTGTAGGCATAGTGGCTGTTCCATATTGTATGCACCTTCTACATATGTATCATACTGTACATATATCTGCATGTGTATGTGTAGTCACATACATATATATATATATATATATATATATATATATATATATATATATATGTATATCTGTATCTGCATATCTGTGTCTGTGTATCTGTATCCTGGGGATGTTGATAGCTTCCACATATTACATGTCCTATGGGAGGCAGACTGTACTTGGTAGTGTATTGCAGGGCGCATGTGTTTGGCTGTGGGGGGGATGCCTATTCGTACAAGAGGTATTGTGTGTGGGGCCTCTCAACCCCATTAACGGTGCATGTGGACATATGTGTATTTGTTAATCTGCAATTGCTATCTACAGATGTATGGCCATATATACCTATATAGATATATATATATATATCTGCTAACATATATATATATAACTATGTCCGTATATACCTACATAGATATATATCTGTGTACACATATGTAACGTGCTGTGTATATATAGACATATAGGTGTCGACATATATATGTGTCGATTTAGGCATATGCATGTATATATGTGCATATATAGTGATATATATGTATATCGAGTTAATAAAATAAAATATATATTTATATATATGTGTGTGTATATATATATATATATATATATATATATATATATGTTGCATATGTTTAGATTGTAATATAGTTACACACACAGACAGCTAGATGTTGGCATACATTCTCTGTACTGTTGCAAGACAGAACTGGATGATATGTTTCTGAAAACATTGAATTTCAGGGTGTCTGTCATGGCTTAGTAGTACATCAGTTTGTCTAGGGTATGCATGAGCCTTGGCAAGAGCTGTTTATTTTGTTGCTGGGCAGAACACGGCCTGTTGGATACAGAGTGATTAAGGCACTTTAAAGCATTTGAAAGCAGGTTTGCGTGGTTAGTGTGGAGCTAAGCATTACCTACACAGGTTAAGCAATTTAGAAGCTAATTTGAGTGGATGAAAATGTAACTGGTGGTTAGCAATGCTTACCGTCATGCAAACCCCAGCAAATCCACTTACAACTGCTTTAAAGTGCATTCATCACTGTGTATCCAACTGGCTGTGTTCTGCCCTGCAACAAAAAAACTGCTCCTGCAAGGCTCGAAACCAGGACCCTGCACACCATACACAAAGTGAATTACCACTGAGCCATGGCAAATATACATAGCCATGATGTTTCCACATACATATCATCCAGCCCAGGTATTCAACACTACAGGGAATGTATTCCATCATGTAGATGTATATGTGTGTGTATATATATTCATATTTAAATGGATATAACATATCTATATATGTAGATATAGCTATTGATATATATATATATATATATATATATATATATATATATATATATATATATATATATACAGAGATACGCATACATCTATAAATATATATGTATACATCCATATGTCCACATATATACAGCACTAAAAATGCATATATGTAAGCATATATATGTTTCACCTTTCAAAGGGAGAAAAGCATGTCTCTCCGAAAGCTGGAAGGCCGAAAGTATGTTTTCAGCATTGCACAATCTTGCAATTAATGCATCAAATGTGCAATGAGCGAATGTCACTATGCATTCGCTCATTGCAGATTCAGCAATTTGTGTGCGGATGGCACTATAGTGGGGATGGGAAATATTTGCCTATCCCCACTGTAGTGTGAACTCTGTTAATATATCACAGTAGGGAGGTTGTGGGGGGGCCCAGCCCCCCAGATGGGGGGTGCAGGGGGGCTTGCCCCCCGCATTACGATATGTATTCCAACTTGCAGTTCGAGAATCAGCGAAGCTGCTTTTAAATTTGCTGTGTTTTGAACTGTGGTGCAATTAGAAATGACAGATTGGTCCTTTCGGTTTGCAGAAAGGGCCGTTCAAAGAAACGATTATCTCCCTTTCAAAGGTAAACACATATATATCTATATAGGTATATATGGACATACATCTGTAGATGAAACTGGGAACATAACCACAACATATATGTCCACATGCATTGATGGGTTTGAGAGACCCAAACAACATACATCTGGCATGGATAGGTACCCCCCCCACAGCCAAACACGTCTGGCCTGCAATACACTACCAACCTTAGCAGATTCCATAACCAGGACCCTACATGACAAGGGCAGTACATGTTAACAGTATTCCATCCCACCTGTAGGATGTCAGGCTGGCATTACTAACATATCATGCAGTACAGTAAAGTGAAGTGTCAAGCTTGGGGAAACACCCTGGGCAGGCGCAGTAAGTAGCTGGGATCACTCATACGATCCAATAGGCCTACATCTGACAGTGGATTCACCAATGTTGGCAAGGACAAGCACAAATCCACCATGTCAGCTGGGAACTACCACCCAGTAGCCATATGACCCTGGTCTGCAGGGACATGGAACATATCAACAATAAAACCATGGCCAGTGTCACTGGCAATCTTAACACACGGGACCCCACCAATGTTGAACTTATCAAAGGCAGAGAATACAACCTGAACCTGGTATACCACCTTGACGCAATCATGACAGGTGTAGATGAGGGTTAGGAGGTGCACAATGCCTATGTAGATCATAGCAAGCTTTTGTACACCATCCCACATGTAGGAATGTGTGTAGATGTTAAAGGATCTACCTCCGCTCACAGAATATGTTTCCACCAGGACTGCTTGGCAAATGCCAACATTCCACAGGTGCCATCCCATGGACATACAGTCCTTCACATGTCATAGATGTGTTAATACCTTCCTCCACACTGTAGAGGTGTGCAGCACTACTGGGGTTGCTATAACTCACTAGGTGTGGCTGTTGTGGACACATCTACCATCATTGCAGTTATTGTTGCATGTAAACCCCACATAGCTGCCTGTAATACTGTACAGTGTATGTAATCATACATACCATTCACAGTAGCTGAGCGCCTCACACCCTCCTAAGGGTAGGGCTATGCCACCGGCATTGGCACACTCATGTTACTGAGGTGAGGATCGCAATAGAGTGGGGAAAGGGACATATGCCCTGCTGTTAGCATGTTCAATGTCATCCACATTGCAGACTGCATATATATCATGTGTGGTTGTGCCTATTTTATCTTGGTGGGATTACATAGGCAACAGATGTGTTACCTGCATGGGAACATTCTTCTATGTGTACAGTCTTGTACCTGTGCTGCATCCAGACCAAAGGATCTGTGTGTTGTACCCAGCCATGTCTTGTGTACCGCCCACTACACTTACTGGTGTCCACTGTAGAAGGCCTGCTGACACCATTACACCCATCAGCCATGTGGCACATGGACAAACACAACACAATCAGAATAGATAATGGTGACAACAATACAACATTGATAATTACAGCTATGATGCATCATGGCTGCACAGCTACACCTTCCAAGATATTAGCATTTCACTTTACTGCTGACAACATGCTACACAGCATTCCATTGCTCATTGCTACACTGTTGTACAGTCACCTTGTAAGCCTGTCCCTGCATCGATGTTATGGATGTTAGGAAGTGGCACAGGTATCATCATATGCACAGGATGTGTTGTTGGTTTGCCAGAAGCCTAGGCTGAGCCATACAATTGACAGCATGTGTGTGTGTGTGTGTGTGTGTGTGTGTGTGTGTGTGTGTGTGTGAGGGGGCTGAGTACTGTTATGGACCAGTGGTGATGTGTGTGCAGGTATGTGGTTGCACTAGGTTTGTTGTTTATGTGTGTGTGTCTGCATGCACACAGTTCCACCATGTGGTTTCCCTATACAGGGATTTGTGAGACACCTGCAGACTGTACCTGGCAGGATTTGCAGTTCACCATCTCCAGCTATGGACACAGGACCTGTGCCTGTTAGGGTTGCTACAGGCAGTATCAGGTACAAAGCCAGATCAAGTACTGTCCCCCGAGGTTGACAGATGTCCACTAGATCCAGGTCCCTCCTGGGACTGGCCAGGGCCACGTGCACGTGGTCTGCTATGATGGTCTGTTTACAGCACCCCCCATGATGCTGGGGCTGGTACTGCCACTACGGGAGTGGCTGTGACTGGTGGGACGTCCATGGTGACCTCCAGCTGCTGGTGCTGCTGACATACGTCCACGTGGCCTTCGCAACCATCATGCCCTGTCCTGATGCTTAGACATGACATTGTGGATGAGATCCAATGTCTCACCCCACCGTCTATCCATGACCTCAGTATCATTAAGAATGGCACCTGCTAGGTCACGGATGCTGTCAGTTACAGAGGTGTGATAAGCCCTCTGCACCTTTAGTCTGGTGTACCGTTCCATTCGTGCCTGTGCCTCCATGACAGCCTGGAACATGCGTGTGGTTTATATAGATGTGGCACGTCTGCCAGGGGCATGATGACCATCAGTGCTCCGACGAGCACCCTGAACATCTGCCTATGTGATACCCCACCAGACATCTGGCTATGGCTGCTGTGTCTTAGGTTCATAGGTTCATACTAGGCTATCTGCCCTAGGGCATTTATAAGCCTAGCCAGAGTGTGTGTGGCTTTCACCACCCCTTAGGATGAGAATACTACGCCCATTTAGGGTTTAGTTTACTGTACCTCTGTCTAGCAGTGACACAGAGATGACCTCTGGGGTAAACCTACGATCTCCCATCCACTCGTCAAGACTTCTCTTGAATAGAGTTAGTGAGGGGCTCTGCCTAACATGGACTGGGATTCTGTTCCAGAGTGTAGGGAGCCTCTGGGTTATGAATCTGTCCCTCCAGCACGTCCTATTTATTTCTGTGTTGAGGTTTAAGTCTCTTGCTCTCATGGCTCTGATGGATTTGGATTTTTTGAGGTGGAGCATGTCCATTAATTCCGGATTGGACATGGCCTTGTACGTTAGGCATAGGTCACCTCTGAGTAGGCGGTATGCGACTGAATAGAGCTGGAGTTTTTTCAGTCGGGCAGCATATGACATATATTTAAGACCCTTTATCCTCTTGGTGAGGAACTTTTGGGGTCTTTCCAACTGCTGCATGTGTCGGGTAAGATACATCCCAAATGGGGCATTGTACTCAATCATTGGCCTAATAAGAGATGAGTACAGGGGCACAATGACCTCTCTTGATCTAGATGTGAAACCCTTCATGATAAGGTGGGCAATATACAAGGTCTTCCTAACCACTTTGGCAATGTGAGTGTCAAATGAGAGGTTACTGTCAACCTGGGTCCCTAGGTCCCTGATTACCTCTTCCGTACTTAATGGATTACCACCTATGTGGTAATTTGTGGGTACCTTGTTTTTCCCAAAGGGAATGACTATACATTTTTTGGCGTTAAGCTTAAGGCCATGGCTCTGGCACCAATTATCCATTTCTATGAGTCCTCTCTGAAGGATGTTTGTGTCCAATGGAGTATCAATTATGGCGCCCAGTTTGCAGTCATCTGCAAACTTTGTCAGCCACAATCCTCCTATGTTTGCCTGTACCTCGGAAAAATAAATGCCAAACAAGAGGGGTCCCAGAACTGAGCCCTGTGGGACACCGCTTGTGACTGGCTTAGAGTCTGACATAGCTCCAGCAACTCTGACCCTGTGGGTTCTGTCCTTGAGCCAGTTTGCAACCCATCTCGTGACATATGGGTTTACATTTAAGCTGGTGAGTTTGTCTATGATGCCCGAGTGTGGTATTGTGTCAAAGGCTTTTGCAAGGTCAAGGTAGGCTGTGTAAACTGCCTTACCTTCATCAATGGCCTTAGTGACGGTTTCAAAAAAGTCAACCAAGTTCAAAAGGCAGGATCTGCCCTTGACAAAGCCAAATTGGGTAGGATCCAATGTCTGTAGGTCCCCAATGTCTTTGTTTATGAGTTCCATAATGATCCTCTCCATAGCTTTGCAGACCAGGCTCGTCAAGCTTATGGGGCGGTAATTTCCAGGGTCCGTAGAAGCACCGCCTTTGTGAAGTGGGACCACTGTTGCCGTACGCCACTCTCAGGGTACGTATCCTGTAGTAAGGCTAAGATTAAACAGCAGCCTTATGTTTGGGTTTAGTTCCTCTTGGAGTTCATGTAGCACACAGCCCGGGACACCGTCCGGTCCCATTGATGCTGTGTTTTTAGCTTTAGAGAAGGCGGCTCTCACCTGGGCATCTGAGATGTTAGGGAGGCTACACTCTGCTGGGATAGTTATTTCTCCTTTTGGGGGGGGGAGGAGAAATTTGCACTGAACCTATCTGCCAGAATGTTGGCAATGTCAGTGGGTTCAGTGTATTTATTGTCATTTTGGACTAACTCTGAGCATATCTGGGAGTTTCCACCCAGGTTTCTAACATAGCTAAAGAAGGCCTTGTGATTGTCTTTTGTGTCTTTTGTGATTTTTCTCTCAAAGTTGGCCTTGGATGATTTTATGAGTGATCGTAGTTTTTTGCTAGTACTGATCAGAGATGCCTTCCCATTTAGGGATTTTGCTCTGTCATGTAGTAGCTTCCTCCTTCTGTTGTAAAGTTTGTTTATGGCTGGGGTCCACCAGACCGGGCACCTGCCATTGGGGGAATGGGTCTTGGTTTTATTTGGGATTGCATGATTCATGCATTCTTGAAGGTGCCCGTAGAAGGCATTTGCAAAGGATTCAGCAGTGTGGGTTGTGGTTTCCACTGGCCCAGGGACCTTGAAGGATACCACTTCAGTCTTAAGAAGTGTGAAGTTGGCTTTTGAAAAGTTCTTCACTGTGGTCTTTTGTGCAGGGGGTGGGGGCGGGATGTGGATTTCTAGTGAGATTAATTTATGGTCTGATCTTACCAATGAGGGATATACTTCCGGCATGGAGCATTTTGTCCCCATGTTTGTGATGATCAGGTCTAGTATATTGTCTCCTCTTGTGGGAATGGTGACTAGTTGTTCCATCGCATTGGAGTTTATGAATTCTAGGAACCTTTGGGCTAGGGTGTTTGGGCTTGAGTAATGTTCCCAGTCTATGTTTGGGTAGTTGAAGTCTCCCAATATGATGGTATTTGGAGAAACATTCATACTCTCCAGTGTCTTCAGGAAGGCTGTGTGGGTCTCCTGAGTTTGAGAGGGTGGTCTGTAGCATGCTACAAATTGTAAGGCAGTTTTGCCTATGGTTAGTTGCACCTGGATGGTCTCCGATGCTTCGTGCGTTGCCACTAACCTGGAGGTGTGGGTATCTTTGATGAATATGGATACTCCCCCTCCTTTTGTGGTTCGGTCCAAGTTTTGGGGCCGGAAAGCATGATATGAGGTAAAACCTGATAGTGCTGGGGTGCTCTCAGGAGCCTTGAACCAGGTTTCAATCACTGCACAGACATCGATGTTCTCCATACTGAGGAGGGCTTCAAGGGCGTGCATCTTGAGGTTTAGACTTCTGGCATTGAGCAGCATTACCTTTATTTTTTTTCCACTTGTGTTTTCTAGGGAGGTAGGTTTGTCATTTGAACCTTGCCTAAAAAATGCCATAGATACCACACTGTCCTGGCCAATTCCAACCATAGAGTGTCCCTCAGCTAAGGTCAACGGTGATGAGGTATGTACAGGCAGTGTGACTGTGTGTGTGGATGGGGTGGATACTTGTGAGTTGTCAATTGCTGGCCCAGCGGCAGCCCCTGATGACCCTGCCTGTGCCTCGACACACCAATCTTCATGGTCACTGTCTGTATCAGTGACATCAGATACCCTGCGGGAGGGACCCAGCCCCGCCTTGCCACCTGTGAGGGGAAAACAGGGAACAGACTGTAAGACCTCTACATCACCGCTAAACAGTACATACACACACACACACACACACACACACACACACACACACACACACACACACACACGCACGTGTGTGTGCAGACATGGCCACATACACAGACATACACACATGCAGTCGACATACATGGCAATCCATACACTCCACCAGACAGCACCTACAGACAGCTCCAGCACCCCCATAACACACACACAATAAAAGGTGATGGTGCAGTACAGTATCACACACAAACCTGTAATTACACACATGTCAGCATGCAGGATACGTGGTGCTCAACAGCATACAGTGCAACTGTAGTCAATCCCCATTACCAACATTATACATGGCTGTGATGCATGATTTCTGTTAGTAGTTGATGGCCCTCCCCATGGAACACACTGCACCCATGTCCACAGCATTGCTATGCATCTATTCAGCACCCTGGCATGTACTGTGCACCATACCTCACAGGTATACACACCATTGCAGGATGTGTATCTGTGTGTCAGTTATGTTTCATCTGCTGCTCACAGCCTCTGTGTGTTTCTGGATTATATGTGGACATGTGTTTAGTGAATGCCTGATGTGTATTCACAGATGTCATCATCAGTGGTGCATGTATGAGTGATAGAATACCATTAAACCAACCACAGACACAATGTACTGCACCTATGGTGAGTGTAGAGACCATTATTGACCATTATTGAGCCCTGGCTGATGTTGCCTGTGACACACCTAGGTTCATAGGTCTGTACTTGTCTATTGGTCCTAGGGCCTACATAAGACTAGCCACAGGGGTTCCCAGCCATGCACCACCCAATAATGTTATTCCCCTGTGCCCCTGTCAGGCTGTGGCACAGATGTACTACCCAGGGTGAATTCTCTATTTCCTACCCAGTTGTCAAGTGTTTTTGTAAAGAGGGCCAATGAGTAGCATTGCCTGACATGAATGGGTAGTCCGTTCCAGAGTGTAGGAATTCACCAGGACAGGGCCCTATCCCTCCAGCGTGTTCTGTGTAATGTGTTGATTAGGTTTAGGACCCCGGAGTGTGTGTTTGCAGAGGGAGTGGGATTTCTTTATGTGTAGCATGTTCAACTGCTCTGTGTATGACATAGCTGTGTATGTTAGGCAGATGTCAGCTGTGCTTGGGCAATGTGCACTGGAGTGTAGCCACAGTTGTCTGAGATGGTTTGTGTGTTGCATGTGTTTGAGGCTGGTAATCCCATTAGTGAGGTGTGTGCTCTGTCAGTGAACATGTACAGCATGCATTATGGGTAGGTGTGTTAGATGTGTACATGGCCTACACCTTAGCTATGACATGCATAGTGAATTGCCAAGCATAACCTTAAACCATACTCACCAGAATCTGGCTGCTGCTTTGCTGGTATACAAGAGGTACTTACATTGAGATGAGATAGAGTTGATGTCAGTGGCCACAGCTGTGGCATTGCTACAAGGTGGCTGCAATATTACAGTAAAACAACAGCTGGAGTCCACAGTACTACAGTTTATGCATAACTGCTTATCAGTACTACGCAGCAACAGACTCCACATCTCACATATAGATGATTTGCCTGTATAGATGCATAAACAACAGTGGTCTACTGATATGCCCTGGAACCTTACCTGCATGCTCCATGTCTGGTGTGTGGGTAGCACCCACCTCCATGACTGCATATGTCTGTAGCTCTTGTAGGCGGGCAGGTGCTACCAGGCTCTTGAGCAGCTTCTCCACTCGGGCACTCTGGTGAGGGGGGTGGATGTTATGGCCGCCCTGCTGCAAGGTGGTCACCCCGCATGGCAGCGGCACGGTGACGTACATGGCGGAGCAGGTCACTGCAATGATGGTGGACCTGCTCATACGTATGGCTGTGCTTCCCCACCTCATTCACCCTGTGGACCACATCGTTCCACATGGCTGTCCGCTCATGCTGGTCCTGGCTTGTACTTGAGAACAGCAGCTGGTAGTTCTGGATGATGCTGGTGAGTATTATGTCATCCTCAGTGGCACTGTAGGCAGGATTCCTTGGGTGCGCCATACTCCCTGAAATACATAAAGATGGAAATATGTCTGAGCAACTCATATGGCAGTTTACCATAATACAATACACATATCAGTCTCCCACCACCATACCAGCTCCAACATAATGTTCACAAAACACTAGTGGTATGTCTCCATTATATCTACTATTGGGACATATATTGTATTGTACAACACTTTCTGCTATGTGTTTAAAGACATGCTCCCTGTCTGCATGCCATTGTCACTACCACTATGTTTCCACATATGCATGTGGTATGCTTGCTATGTGATTGCTACACATCTGCCATTCTGTGTTATTGGGGATATATATGCATGCTGTTGGACACATTCTGGGATTGTGTGGACTATTACAACCCACATATGTTCCATGACAGTTCCAGCACTACCTTCATGTGGAACCACCTCAGGGAATGGTGTCCCCCCCATGGAGCACACACAGACATATGTCTGTCACCCAGTTAGGTCCAGGGTCTTGTGCACAGGGAGCTCCACAGAGACATGGGGTATGTGCTACATAACCTGGAGTCATGCAGTACACATACACAAGGTTAGACATACATGTACCTCCTGCTCAGCCCACAGCCCAGGCACCTTTATGACCATGTAGATGCTGTTGTGACTTTCCATGGGTGGGCAACATTTTCCCTTTGTTCCCATATGGGGGCTCAATGGCCTCCACATTCCAAATGGAGCTACACATCCACAGAGATTAACCACCACATGTGTCATATACCAGCCCTGTATGCTGTCTTGTTTGTCACCCAACCAAACCTACATACCAATATGTGCCTAATGCCCTTCACCAACATATATATCCCACCTTCTCAAACATTTGCGATGTGTTCCCAACATGGGTTGCACACCACACTCCACACTCCATTTTGCAGCCATGTACTGGTGTGTAGATATGTTGTGTAATTGATGTGTGATGTTCCCTCACACATGTCATGGCAGGGGACATGTATTGACATATGTATATATATATATATATATATATATATATATATATATATATATGTGTGTGTGTGTGTGTGTGTGTGTGTGTGTGTGTGTGTGTATGTGTAGACATACACCCACGCACATATATATATATATATATATATATATATATATATATATATATATATATATATATATATATCTATATATATGGGTCTACTTCATTTGCCCGACACCCATTTGCCCGAGACCAAATGACCAAAATGTCATTTGACTGACACTTCAATTGACCAACACTTCATTTGACTGACAAGTATTATTGGCAAGAAAATGGGATATGCCTCCCTCCCCACTGTAGTGTGAACCTGGAGTTAGAATATATAGTTGGGGGGTGTGGGGGGTGAAGCCCCCCACTTAATTTCATATTATATTGTTCAGTTTTGCTTTAATATTGCTTCACCACCCACACCCCCCACACCCCCCGAGCTATATATTCTAACTCCAGGGTCGCACTACAGTGGGGAAGGGGGCATATCCCATTTTCTTGCCAATATTACTTGTCGGTCAAATGAAGTGTCAGTCAAATGAAGTGTCAGTCAAATTAAATTTCGGTCAAATGGGGTCAGGAAAATGGGTGTCGGGCAACTGGAAGTCCGGGCAAATGAAGTAGACTCATATAGATATATAGATATATATGTATGTATACACACACACACACACACACACACACACATATATATATATATATATATATATATATATATATATATATATATATATAAATATATATATATATATATATATGCATATGTGCATATATGTGTAGATATCATTATGTGTTGTTTATATACCTATATATATATATATGTATAACTGTCCGAGGTTCCCTAGACATACACAGCTGTGAATATGTGTCACACATATATGTATCTGTATGTGGGGTGCATACAAACATCTGGTCCACATTCTTGTAACTCTCTTTACTTCACAGCCTTGCTGAAACACAGACAGGTGTCACATGTGAAAACAGACTAACATTAGGTGGCAGATTTTAGATAAGCGCATTATACTGCTACGGCAGTTGGACATGCTATGCTATACTTTAACATGATGGTCCTGCAGGTGGTGTGGTCTCACACCCATGTGTCTATCATGGCAGTATTAATACTGCCACCAGCCGTTGGCCACAGTAATGTACAGAACACAGATATCATGGATCACATCTTTGTCATTCACTACTGATCTGCACAGTTGACAGGTATGTCCCACTGCCCACAGGGACTAACAGTATTGCCCAGAGCATATGTATTTTTTCTCTCTCTCTCTCTCTCTCTTTACCTTTCCACTATGACCTTACAGGGTTTCTGTGTACATGGTACTTTTGCATGGAATGTTGCTTGTCTGCATAGCTCTCAACTGTGGGCCTATCCATATGATACCAGGGGGATTGGCTGTTAGATTTTGTCTGTGCACCACACAAGTATTGTCCCAGATATATCAGTGGCATTCTGTCTGTTGAGTGCTATCAATAGATGGCTAAATCCATTTGTATTTCAATGTTGTATTCCTGCATAAGGGTATGCTGCAACGAATCCTGTAATACCAGCAATTTCTAGGGTGTGAAACAGCAATAATGCAAATATGGCACTATGTTCCTGCCCCTGTCCTCCACATATATGGTTGTTAGGTAATGGCCTATCATTATTTACCGCTAGCATTACTGCTATCATCCCAGTAATGTCATGGACTCCCACACCAAGTGTTGGGCCAAGTCCATATATATGGGGGCAACAGCTGGAGAATACATATGTGCCATTGTACATTCCAGAGGTAAGTGTGTGGTACACAGTGTTCCTTGCCCTTGTACAGCCTTTTATGAGGGGGGGGGGGTTCAATGTCATTAACCTAGGCTATGACACCTTTTCAGGGATATAACTGTTAAGACGAGGATCATTCAGTGTGATAGTGAGATGTTAGGTTAAGCAATGTTATGTACAAGATACTGTGACATTAACACAAGTGCTACTTTTCCCCCTAGGGCTTGACTACAGGGTATAATTGGAGGCTGCAGAACTACATCTGTAATTGTTGATTGTTACATATTTTGAAGGCAAATACTGTTTCTACTGCTGTACTAATTGAAGGCCTTGGCCTGGACAGCATAGTATGGTATATATACACATTGCTTGCATTTTCTGTTTTGTGTGGGCCTTGCATTCATCACTGATTACATATTTCAAACCTTATGTGGTGTAAGTACTGGCATACATTATTGTATAGTACACAAATAAAGGTTATCTGTGTATGCATACGTGTGTGACGTCATGTCCTTTGAATTGTCGTTGGGTATATGTTTAATGTCAGTGTTCTCATTTGTGGGAATGGTTGCCACACTACACATTTCACAGGTGGCAGTTAAAGGGCTTGTGGCTGAGGGATATACTTTGCACCCAGTACTTCCACACTACTTCTACATATGTATGGCTACTAATACCTTTTGTCTGTGTATATGTGTATTTACCTATATATATCTCATATAGCTATATATCTCTCTCTATCTATATATATATATATATCTATTACATGTACACACACATATATATATATATATATATATATATATATATATATATAGTATATATATATATATATATATATATATATATATATATATACATATATATATAATATATATATTTTATTTTATTTATTATTATTTAAAAAAAAAAAATAAAATATATATATATATATATATATATATATATATATATATATATATATATATACATACAGATGTATGTAGCTATATACAATTGATGTTATATGATTATTTGTGAGTCATACATAAATACATATATATATATATATATATATATATATATATATATATATATATATATACATATAGCTGTTTGTCTACATTTACAGATATATATATATCTGTCCATATGTCCATGCATATTTTGCTCATATTTTGGCCTGTACCTCATTCTCCTGGCAATTGACATGGATGATCGCAGCACTGAAGTCAGTAACTAGTGCCGACACTTTTGTGTTTCAGACTTCATCTCCTTCTACATATGTGTTCTAATATATATAACTGTGTAACTCCCAACATTTTAAGTGTATCAGAGCAGTAGTTGACATATATCCCTATTTGTACCCACGGTATGGCATACTTTGTCCAGACTTCTTGCATTAACAGGTTGTGTGGTATGATATTAGTACATTTCCTGTACTGTTGACTGATTATGCTGGATGATATGTTTGTGAAAACATCTGGTTATGTATATCTGCCATGGTTTAGTGGTAAATCACTTTGTGTATGGAATGCAGGGTCTGGGGTTTGATCCTTGGAGAGGCAATTTATTTTGTTGCTGGGCAGAACAAGGGACGTTGGATACAGAATGATTAAGGTACTTTTAAGCAGTTGTAAGCGGGTTTGTGTGAGTTTGCATAAAGATAAGCACTGCTAACCTCCGCTTATGTTTTCTTACAGTCAGTTAGCTTCAGAATTGCTCAACCTGTGTAGGCATAGCTTACCCCCCCCCGCAAACCCGCTTACTGCTGCTTTAAAGTGCTTACTGCCGCTTACCCCCACACTAATTTCTTTAAAAGAAAAGAAAAAGGGGTTGATAGGAAAGTGGTGAAAAAAGGGGCACAAAGAGGGAAAGACAGTAGGGAAAATAGCTAGGCATGTGCAGGAAGGGTATAGGAAAGGTCCATAGCTGCCTATTTCTTCTATACCAACAGCTGTGCAGATACAATACATTTGAAGGTACATTTGGACCCTCAAACCCCTGGGAGAAGGGTGAGGACAACATATATTCATTGTGATGCCAATTAGACCAGATTACATGTGTCCAGTGGTAGTGGACACGTGCAAAATGGACAGCTATGTATGGGGCGAGATTGTTTTGTGGGAACAGATTGCCCTTTTTTTTGAGGTGAGAGTGGGATGTTGGGGAGGGGGAGTAGTTATATTTGGGAAGGTAGGTTGGGTAGGTTAACAGACAAGACAAACAAGATGCATACAGGGCCGGTATATGACACATGTGGGGGGTAAACACCTTGGATGGTGACGGGTGTTTGGAAGTCGCAAGCCCATGAGCCCCCAACTGTAAATTGGGACTGAGGTCCTCACCCATGGGCAGTCACCACTGCACCTTCACGTTCCCAAAGGTGGCTGTGCTGGGGGCTGTGCAGGAGGGCCAGGCTCACCCTCTAATTGCGCCACACAGCCCTCAAGCTGGCATAGCTGGTATCGGTATTCCAGATCAAGCTCCCTACGCACCACGGCCCGGACCTGTTGATGGGTGACAGGTTCCCCTCCGCGCCCGCTCCGAGGGGGGGTGAACCCCATCCCCTGCAGTGGTTCCACTCGAAGGTGGTGCAAGGTCCACGGAGGAGGAGGTCCCAGGCTGGGCCCCCAGATGTGCTGGTGCTCGGTGCCATGGCCAGCTGAGGTGGGACAGGTGGGTCCACTGGGACCATCCTTCCCATACGAGCTATGTTGTAGCAGGTTTATGACAGATATGGCTTAGTAACAGTCAACAGCATTCAGGATTAGTTATAACAGTATGCATAGATATTCTCATTAACTCAAATCACCAGATTTAACACAGTTGCAGAGCAAGCAGAACACATGCATATATAGAATAACAGTGGCCATTACAAGAGCATGCTGGTTTCATTGATGGCAACAGGCCATCAATCTGAGTGTATTTTAACATGGCACATGCATATAAACAAATGTGAATATTTATTAACCATTAGGACATATGTCCTAACAAAAGTTTGGAGTGTACACATATCAGTTGAGGAGTGTCATTGGGTTATTTTGCACATATGGTAGGGGTGAGAGAGAGAGTTCAATTGACAACTAATATATCCTTGTAATTTTCGCAACATTTTTAGTCACTGCAGTGATCTTTCCCTTACATGTATTATTACACCACCCAATGGTTTATATTGTACACTGGTATGTTTATAGATGTATTATATACGTGACCTGTGTCTTACATACAGGCGTGACAAGATGCAGGTGTTAATGCAGCATATGTTGAGAATTGCTGTCATACACTTTGGGTGAGGAGCTAGAATGACAGGTTTGTTTTCATATACATTCTATGACTATGTACACGTTTGACTATCAGTTATATATCATTAACGGCTGCCTACATTTCTTGGATCATCACACTGATTTGTCAGGGGTACCAGATTGATGATATGGGCCATTTATCTGGACATGCTGGACAGAATGGAACAGTTGTGGGGTATGAATACGCATACAACTTTCAATTTGAACATTCTAGCAAATTCTGTACAGTTGGGTGCAATTATGCATACAGCTTTCTATCTGAACATTGTAACAAAATCTGCACAGTTGTGGGGTGTGATTATGCACACAACTTAGTAGCACTTCCTGGATTCAAACCCCTGCTGTGTGTGACAGAAAATCATAACTAACATCACAGTACACTGTGCTGTCAGGTAACTGAAGTAAAGCTTTCTACTTGTTTCTTTCTAAGTCTCCCTCACTTGTACAATATGACTGACCTCTTGGCACTTCCAATATTGTTATGCAGGACTTCATACACATTTTATCTGCATACCACAGTGTGGGTGACACTGCCTAAAATACAACAGCACTATTTATAGTATGCGACAGTTTGCCAACATATGACAGAAGAGTAAACAGAAGCACTCCAGGGGTTATACCTTTATTCACAGGCTATTACACATTTATTTCTACTGGTACAACACTTTCTAAGGCTCTTATATTTATTTGTTATGACAGTACATGCAGACTAATTACTATACTGCCTCGCGATGCAGCCTTTGCAACCTAGCATCATGGGCTTGTTGGTTCGCAGCTCACTCATTTGCAGCTGTCAGAGCAATACAGTGATATTTAGCCATACGTCTCCATAGTATACACAAGCTAGACAATTCTTAACTACTTAGTAGAATGAGTACTTACTCAGTACTGGGGCATTAGACATCTGCTGAGACTGCTGAATCCACTGTTCCATTACATCCCCCCTCTGGTGGTGCCTGACCTGCTCACCAGGCCGGGGGACACCTGTGGCACTGGTGAGGTCACGGGCGAGACTGTCCCAGGCCTCAGTTTTATACTGCGAGCCCTGGTACTGTCCCTGCAGTAGTCTCTCCTCATGGTGTTTTACCAGGAGCCATACCATGATTTTTGACTCCTGGATGCCCCTGCACTGCGCTCTGAAATGAGTGCCTTCACCCACATCAGCCATTCTGCCTGCAGTAGGAAGCTACAACCAGTTATGGAACGTATTCCTGCCTGTGTGGTTTAAATACGGCCAATTACCCACACTTTTCCATGATTGCCCGGGTTTGAAAAGGCTAAGCTATGGGCACACTTGCTTACCTAAGGTTGGCAGTGCTTAAAGGGGTATACCGCTAGGCAGATTGGATTGGTTCCCCTACACATTGCTTACTCTTACTAAGTTGAGCTGTGCTGTGGTTAGCATTGCTTAATAGTTAATTAACACTATATTTGCCTTTTGGAAGTGATTTATTAATCATTACAGGTTCTATATGTGTCTGGTATTCTACACTTCTACTACTTCTACACGTTATTACAATAACACCTCACATCTATGCTTATTGCAGTACCCCAGTTCACGTATTTATGTTATGTAGCAGGTTATACCACTTCACACTGTACATAGAATCAGTTCACATGTTTGGTTTGATTTTCCTGTGATGAGGATTAGTTTGCTGATACCTCATCCATATCTACTGCTATGATGGCTTAGTGGTTAACTGCTGTGACTATAATTTGCAGGGTACTGAGTTTGAGCCTTGCAGAAGCAGGTTATTTTGTTGCTGGGCAGAACACATCCCGTTGGGTACATAGTGATTAAGGCACTTTAAAGCAGTTGTAAGCGGGTTTGCATGACAGTAAACACTGCTAAGCTCCGGTTACAGTTTCTTACACTCAGTTAGCTTCTACATTGCTCAATCTGTGTAGGCAATGCTTACCCCCCTCACAAACGCACTTAAACATGCTTACTAGTACTTATATATGCTTACTACTGCTTATTTGTGCTTAAACACGCTTACTAGTGCCTTATTCATTATGACACTGACACTTCACATGTGCATTTAATGCAGTACTCCAGTTCACATTTAAATGTTATGTAGGTTATACAGCAAAAAGATGTAAATATATATTCATATACAGATTTCGCATGGAAAATTATATGTGCTGCAGTGGGACTTGAACTGGGAATGCCTGTTCGTTAGGCAGATGTTCTAACCACCACACAATTGCTGTGCTGCTTCATTTGCATATATATTCCTTGTTATCCTCTTCAGCCTTTTCAGCTGCTTTAACCATAGCTAAGCAATGGGCAATCCCACGCACCTATGGTTAGTTGTACTCAGGGTTTTAAAAAAAATAAAGGGGCTTCCTCTTTTTATTTTTATGTCCTGTTGCTGTTGTACACATGGGGGACTGTTGGTGGGGATATGCGGACACCTATGAGCAGTCTCGCTCATTTATTTAGTTTCTGCTGTTCTACTTTGCAGGGGCATGTTCATTCTGAGGGCTCTGCTCTCAGATTTGCCCCCTGCACTCATCCACGTTCCATGTAGGATTTGGACCTCATGCAGCGTGCCTTCATTAATATGCATGATGCGCTGCCGTCTTCCTCTTAAACTGCCGCTTCCGTGCAGGACTAGATTAGTCCTGCACGGGAGATTAGCAAATCCATGGGGTGGACTTTATCATCCCCCTCCGGGCATGATAGTACTGTTATCAACTCGGTATAATAAGCAGGGTCTATATTATAAGTTTGAAGTTTAATTGATGACATATGAGCAAAGTTTTCAAACATTGAATGTTTCAACAGAGATCACCGTAGGGAATATTTACCTTCACTTCAATGTAGTGCAATCTCAGAGTTGGTATATTTAAGTAGCGGGGGGTGTGGGGGGTGCAGGGGCTTGCCCCCTGCATAGAGCATTCAGGTATTTTTTTATTTGTAGTTTGTTTATATTTTATGTTCGATGTTTGAAAACTTCGCTCAAATGGAGTCCATCATATGAGATTCAAAGTTTTCAGTCTTCGAACTTATAATATAGACCCAATAAGGAAGCAGCCCAGACTTGTCACTGCTTTAAAGCAGCTGTAAATTGTTCTGGTCTGGTCTGTATAGGTCTATTTGACTGCAGATCATTTTAATGAAATGTTTTCAATCAACCAGTAACCTGGCAGTCTTTAGTGAAGTAGGAGAATAAGTTTCCCACACCCCCCTATACAAAGAAGCTTCAACCACATACTGGTGAGAAATGTAAAAATGTAAAAAAAATTCCTGAACTAGTCCATTAGTTAATCAGGACTTGATAGAACTTACAAATTCTGAACTAAGTATAAATGGCACCAAAAAGGAAAGAGCATTTTATACTTGGTAAATGTGCAGTACTTAGAATTACAAATCAGTTAAACAAAACTTAAAGTTACTATAAAGATGCATGTACGGGCTGCATTTTGGCATTCTTTTACAACAGCTAGCCCTATTCAAATTCCCAGCTTTGAAGGATTGGCTCTGATCTGGAGAGGTTTTCTAACTTGAGTCATAAGGCTGCTACATTTGATAATTCTTACTGCATGCATACATGGGATCTGATCAACAGTTTTCCTTTGAAGTATCTGGCTGCCTATATATTTTTTTCAACATGTACATGATAAGGTCAACTCTATGGTACAGAGAGAAGGAGCCCTGACTATAGTAGAGAAGATATGGGTTCTTTTAATTGATCTGGTCACAAAGTGGTCACTCAGATTGGTGACAGAGAGCAACATTTTGCCTACTTTCCTATCCCAGGAGAAAAAAGATTTTTAGAAGGGCTTTGACCCACTGTATAGACTGAAGACTTCTGATAAATGCAAAGTTCACATATCATGGCACACAGTCATCCATGTAATCACACTACCCTAGAAAACAAAGTATGCCAGATGTTGGTAACACTAGTATCAGGGGCATTCTAGCATCATATTAGTGACATTATCAACGTATCCCAAACCACATCTTTCAGTATAAAGCATCAATCCCTCAGGTGGCAAAACTTTTTATGCTTTCCAATATATTCAGGCAGCCATGAAAGCCTCTTATGGTGCTAACGACTCCAGACACATTACCATTAAAGCTCCTGCTGTTGATGGTGTGTACATACATGTGCCAACAGAACACTCTTTGAACTTATGTATTTTTATTACAGTTATAGTTTTATCATTTTGTTGCCTAGTCTTTCATTTTCCACATTTGAATTTGATTGTTTAGTGGTGAATGTGGATACCATTTAAAAGTCAAGACAAAAACCTCAACAAAAACAGCTACCACTGTTAGAAAGTTATGGTAATAAAAAACAGTCATACAATTGTAAGGTAATTTAGAATAATAAAACAGACAATTTAAAACACCCCAAAAAAGGAAAATATTATGGAGAATTTCCTCCCCTGACCCTATCTAGACCTAAGCCCTTGTACTATATTTGAGAAAGAAAACATCACAAATTAAACACTAAATGTTATCAAAATATAAAAATAAACTAGAAGAAACTGTACACAAAGTGCTAAAAGCCTAAAATGTCCTACAATAGGAACAAATGGCAGTAGGGCACAAGAAACAGAGAATGTAAAGAGATGACCTAATAATTTCATCGACATTAACAAGATAAGTTGGCTGGCATGGGGCTGATGCTAGAATTAAAGGATAATATCAAACATCTGAGTGCAGAAGAAAGAAATGCCAAATATACTATAACATATACTACAGGCTAGAAATGAACAAGCAACCAAGAGAAAATGTATAACCAGAGCATACATGAACCTATCTAAATTAAGAATACATAAGGGTGATGAGGTCAGACGGGAATGAAGTAACATTATTAAAGCAATTCCCTGGTAAGAACTGTGAAATTCAAGGATCTATTTGTTATGGTAATTAAGAAAAGGTTGGCTTTATTTGCAGACAATATTATTTTGTACCTGATAATACCAGAAAAGGACATCTCATCTTGAGGTAGTTTCAAGTCTTTTTTGGATACAAAATTAATGAAGATAAAATAAAGGCTAACTCTGTAAACTTTGTAGCAACACATGAATTGGTCCAGTGATACCCATATTTATGGAGACACTATAAAATTAATTATTTAGGAGTATGGATTCAAAATTATTCTGTTATGGCAGCTAAGGCTATGTGAGAAGAGACTAAACAAAAGATAACAGAAAAACAGAGAAACTGGAAGCTCTTGTTTATGGATATGGATAGGAAGATACAAGCAATGAAAATGTTTTAGTCCCGTTAAATTTATATACAGATCAGCCATACCTTTATCAATCAGACAAGTTGTAGATAGTAACTAATAAAGAGTTGAAGGATTTTATTGTGGAGGGTAAAAGGGCAAGAGTCATGTGGGATAAGATGATCCTTCCAAAAGAACAAGGTGAATTAGGATTACCTGATTGGAATGGATATTTTAGAGCTATACAGTTAAGGCTTATATGCATAACATAAACAGAAATCTGTAATCCAAAGTGGAATGGGATGATGATTTAGTGGGGTGGGTGGAATTCAAGAAATAAGGAGAGAGTAGGATTTTGGAATCAGACCCTAAAGAAAAATAACAACAGCCAAACAAAATTGAATCTGCCAAGGGAACAGGCTTGGTAGAATCAGTGGGTAAATAAGACCCTGTTGAGCTTGACTCTAGTCTGGCATGGTGAAGAGACATGAGACGTGCAGAATAAGTGGGAGGTCCCGCCGCCAGTGAAATATCACTACTCATCATTTTTTTTCACTTACCCGGTGAGGCAGTGGGGTAAGCCCCACCAGGGCTCTGTCTTCTGGCTCCAAGTGCTCAGGCATCCAGGCACAACCCACTCTGGGGACAGTGTCAAGTGAGGAGTTTAACTGGGGCTGTACACCTGTCAAAGAGTAATGCAGGTGTCTTAAGGTGAGCTCAGGGAGGACCTCCTGTGAAGCAGAAGGACAAAAGCTCACTTGATCTTGATTTTCATTATGAATATAAACTGTGAAAGTGGGGCCTCACGATCATTCTAGCTTTTTGGGTTTTAAGCAGGAGGTGTCAAAAAAGTTAGCAAAGGGACAACTGGCTTGTGGAGGCCAAGCATTCATAGTGATGTTACTTTTTGATCCTTCGATGTTGGCACTCCCTATCATTGTGAAACAGAATTCACCAAGCATTGGCTTGTTCACCCACTAATAGGGATTGTGAGCTGGGATTAGACCATCATGTGACAGGTGAGTTTTACTCTACTAATGATGTGCTGTTGTGATAGTAACCCTGCTCGGTATGAGAGGAATCGCAGGTTCAGACATTTGGTGTATGTGCTTGCTTGTCAAGCTCAACAGGGTCTTCTTTCCCGATTGATTCTGCCAAGCCTGTTGACTTGGCTGTGGTATCACTAGATAGTATCCAAAAAAAAACAGCAAGTTGGTTGCAAACCAGTACTTAATACCACAACAAATCCAAAAAGAAACCAAAAAGAAAAAAGCACCGGAACACTCAAAATCTTTTATTTAAAACTCGCAAGTAAAAACTTCACATGAAAGTCAGAAATTTTGCCATCAAGGCTTCATCAGGTGAATACATTTCAACAGCTGTAGACATTATTTAAATATACATTTAAATTTATGATTCTAAAAGGGGTTTATAAACTCTTGAGGGGAGGTGATGTGAGGCTACTAACAAAGTGAGGAGATGAAGTGGATCTTGCAGATGAAGTCTCACATACCACCTGGTTTAAATGATAGTTTCACTTTAAGACCCTACTTGAAAGAATTACATCAAAAAGTTTGAAATTGTGTCATGTGATTTTACCAACTATTTAAATAATGACTGCAGCTGTTGAAACGTATTCACCTGATGAATCCTTGATGGTGAAAGTTCTGACTTTCATGTGAAGTTTTAACTTGCAAGTTAAAAGATTTTGAGTGTTCCAGTACTTTTCACTAGACAGTGGGAATCTCTTTCATCCTTTCAAGTGTGTCACTAATTAGATGAAAAGGCATTTTGGCTACCTTCACAGTTACTCCTGCCGTTTACCTGTGTTTTATTGAATTTCTTTACTTTGACATTCAGAGCACTGAGCAAAAATCACATTGCGTCAACACCCATCTCGGGCCTTCATGATGCTTTGTTTTAATTAAACAGTCAGATGAATAAAGTATATATATATATATATATATATATATATATATATATATATATATATAATATTTAGAAAGTATTCTAAGTGCTAAACCAACTTGAGAATGGAAAAAGAAGATTTCATCAATGGATTACGGATACAGGGTTGGAATTTACTGGAGAAAAATAATAAAGGAACTAAGATATTGGGAGCAAATACCTGGAGAGGGAATGGTAACATAATTGGAAGAAACAAAAAACATTTGGACTGCAGGCTAGAAACTGTCTTTCCTATCAGGGATTGATATCTGAGGATAGACAAAGAGAAAGGGATAGGAGAATCCTAAGTGAAAGACCTGCTCTGGGTGAGTTTTTAATTTAACCTAGAGCTGAAGCTGCTATTAAAAAAGGGATAATTATTAGGGCATATAAAATGCTGCATGGTAACTATAGGAATTAATCAGATGATATTAGAAAAGATTGGGAAGAGAGATTGGATAAGCAATTCACAAGCAAACATTATGAGGACATATACATTGCTCCAAAATATGCAAAAGAAAAGTCAAGAATATTTCAGATTTTTGCATGGAAGTGTTTGCCTGGATATTTTTATACCTAAAGTAGACTCCAAATAATTTTTCCTTCAGTAGATTGCAAATGGTGGAGGTGTGATGGGGAAGGAAGAGATAAATGGGAACATATATTTTGGGAGTGTAACAAGTTGCCAGACTGTAACAATTCCCTATGGACTACTGTATCAGGAATACTGGTTGAGCAAATTGGTGTAACTAAGGAAATTATCTTTTGAGCTGGGAAAGAGGATCTGAATTGTCTAGATGTAGTAAGGCCTTGTTAACTTTAACTCTGGTGGCTACCTAAAAAGCAATAACTAAAAATGGAAATGAAAGCTTAAACCAACTGTATTTAAAGTACTGAATATTGTAACAGAGATAAAAGAACAGAAAGTGGTATCTTTAGAAAAGTGTGGGAGAAGATTCATAGAAATACATGAAAATTGTGGGAATAATACATACAAAATAATGTTCTACAGAAGGAGTGAGGTTTAAGAGAAGGCAGAAATTGATTAATTTATGTAATGTTGAATTGATGATAAATATACAGAAGAATATATGTTGTATATAATGTTTACAACTAGGAATATGTTAATATTGTTTGTTTTCTTTTATATAAATGTATGTTTGCCTATGTCTTAAGTGATAATTCAATAAAAGTGCTAAAAAGAAAAAAAAAAGAACTAGAAAGAAATATTCTTAACAACCAGGATAGCTACAGCAATCAGAAAATTTAGAATTTTTGGAATGATGTGCTTTGAAAAATATTTATATACCCTGGCAAAGATTAAAAAGAACGTTCTCACATTTGTCGGAGATCTAATGAGAGGGGAAAGGGGTACATAGGACCATATATTCTGGAGATGCCAATAACTGAGCAACTATGAGCTTGGGATCAAACATATAATAGGACAGGGAACTGTTAAGAAAAGAGATGATGTTATTATGCTGGATGAAAATGTTCTACTACACATATGTTAAAATATCATTGCTGTTGATACTAACCAAAACTGCAACTACAAGAAGGTGGAACACTACGTAAAATCTTCAAATTCAAGAGGTTCAAATTATAACGGAAGACATAAAGACAATTAAAAGAAGTAGATTATAACAAAGGAACTGTTTTAATTAACAAGTGGAATAAATGGGATAAGTCTCAATTAAATACATTAAAATTACATCTAAGATAGAAAATATATTCCATTGGTAATGCCATAAAATAACTGTAAAGAAGATTATGTCTTCTGTATATAGATTATGGTTGTAAAAGTTCTTTCTAAATTTGAATTGCTTTTCTATTTTTTCAGTTTCTTGAATCTGGGGATAAATTCATAATATAATGACAATGGCATGTTAATTGCTGATCAAACATTTCATAGCTTGTAAGATTACAAATCTATGCAATTCACAATGTAAACACTGGTAATCCAAGTAAAATGAATGGTAGTGTATGAGAAAATAATGCACCATACATGATGATTGCATAGACTGTAAAGTTGCAATATATTATTTTTAATAAATTGTATCAGCAAAATTAATCCTACGATAGGTAGCTCGGGTAGCAAGGATGAACAGCAACTTTTAAAGCAAAGAAATAAACATCCTAGCCAGATCTCTGTTCTCAAAATCCTGTACAGAACTGAATTTTTTTATTAAATATGCTTTCTGAGCTCATTGACAAGTATCAGAACAATAATTACTGATTACAGCTACTATAAATATGTAACGAAAGCAATATTCTAGATAAAGTTGGCCAAACTAAAGTTGGGCCAATAGGCAAAGATTCAAGGAGCTTTGTTGGTATAGTCATTAACATAAAAAGTATTCAGAAATCTTTCTGAATCTTAACAGTTTGCTTATGAAACTCCACAACCTTTATGTAAGCAGCATGTAAACATTCTCCAAGGAAATATGATTAAATAAACAGACTATTTAGTGCAATAGAAGCATTTTTTATTCATCTGGAGGGTCAGTATCATGTCTAGAATAATACAAAATAACATGAAAGCCCACTGTTTGTCTACCAGCAAATCTAATATATCTATATCAACAAAATTATGTTACTAAGTTAAGGTAAATCTTGAACAGAATCTGTTTCCAGAGTCAACTCAAAAATTAAACAAGCCGTGATAATAATAGAAGAGCTGTCGCTGGCATGGGTCATTTATGCACCATATTTTTGAGATTAGATTGTATATTATAAATGTTGTCACCCTGCCCATCTACTGTCATGTCAGCTACACCTAAACCTAGTCCTGACTCAACCTAAACCCTAATTCTACACATTATAGGTTCATATGTTCATAAGTGTGTACTAGGCTAATGTCCCTGGAGCCTTTACAAGCCTAGCTCATAGGATTACCCTGGCATCGTGCCACCCAACCTTAGTTCCCAGTTCCTCTGTCAAGTAGAGCCACTGGAGTGATCTCCAGGGTGAGTTTTCTATTTCCCATCCACTCATCAAGATTTCTCTTGAACACAGCCAGTGAGGTGCTCTGCTTGACATGTATGGGAAGTCTATTCCATAGCATGGGCAGTCTCTGGGTTATGAACCTGTCCCTCAAGTATGTTCTGTTGATTGTGGTAATGAGGCTGAGGTCTCTGGAGTATGTGGTGCGGAGGGATTGGGATTTGTTTAGATGTAGCATTTCTAACAGAGCTAAGTTAGACATGGCTTTGTAAGTCAAGCAGAGATCACCTCTAAGTAGGCGATATGAGACAGAGAATAGTTGGAGTTTTTTGAGTCTGTCCATATAGGACAAGTGTTTAAGGCCTAGGATCCTCTTTGTGAGGTACTTTTGTGACCTATTTTGTATCAAAGTAAACCAAACTGCAGTAATGCAAGAAAATGTAATAAATACAATAAAACGCACTGATTCAATACATAAAATAAAGCGCTAATCTTTTATTTCATCTCATGTATTGAATCAGTGCGTTTTATTGGATTTATTAAATTTCCTTACACGACTGCAGTTTGGTTTACTTTGATACAAAATATTCTTTCCTGCAACCGGACTTTGCTCCTTTAACTTGTTTTACTTTGCAATACTTTTGTGACCTCTCTAGTTGTTGCAGGTTTCTAGTGAGGTGCATGCCAAATGGGGCATTGTTGAGGGAAGAGTAGAGGGAGACAATGACCTCTTTCTTCCTGGATGCAAAACCCTTAAAAATGAGATGTGCCACATAGAAGGACTTTTTGACCACAGTGGCAATGTGGTGGTCAAAAGAGAGGTTGCTGTCAGCCTGTGTTCCCAGACCTTTTATAACACCTTCTGTGTTCAGTGGACTACCATCGATGTGGTAATTCATGGGAAATGGGTTTTTCCCAAAGGGGATGATGATACATTTTTTGGCATTGAGCTTAAGACTATGGTTCTGACACCAGTTGTTGGTCTCAGTGAGGCCTTTCTGTAGGATGTCAACATCGCTTTGGGAGTTAATAATAGCTCCCAGCTTGCAATCATCTGCAAACTTTGTCAGTCAGAGTTCATGTTGGCCTGGACTTCAGAGAAGCAGATACCAAACAGGAGAGGACCCAGGACCAAACCCTGTGGGAAGCCACTCATAACTGGTCAGCAGTCTGAGTTGGAGTCAGCTACTTTCACACTGTGGGTTCTATCTGTGAGCCAGTTTGTAACTCACCTAGTGATATAGGGGTTGATGCCTAGCTTAGTGAGTTTTTCTGTGATTCCTGAGTGGGGAATGGTATCAAAGGCATTGCCAGATCAAGGTAGGCTGTATGAATCACCTTGCCTTCATCCACAGCTCTGATGACTAACTCAAAGAAGTCGACCAAGTTGAGCAGGCACGACCTTTCACAAAACCAAACTGCGTGGGATCCGCAGTTTGGAGATTCTCTATATCCTTGTTTATTAGGTCCATGATGATGTGTTCCATAGCTTTCATATCAGACTTGTCAGGCTAATGGGTCGATAGTTCCCAGGGTCTGTAGTCGCTCCTCCTTTGTGGAGAGAGATGACTGTAGCAGTGTGCCATGTAGAGCACAGCCAGGGATATTGTCAGGTCCCATAGAAGCTGTATTCTTGGCCTTGGACAGTGTTGTTTTAAACTGTGCAGCAGTAATACAGGGGTGCCTGGCAATCTACTGGTATTGTGATTGGTCATCTGGTAAGGGTAAAGTTGGCAATGAATCTGTTGGCCAGTATATTGGCAATATCTGTTTGCTCAGTTTAGGAGGTACCATTGTACAGTAGCTCAGAGCAAATCTGAGTATTGCCGTGGACATTCCTTCAAAGGTTCATAGGTTCATAGGTAGGTACTAGGTTATCGGCCCCAGGGCCTACATAAGCATACCCAACAAGGTTCCCTGGCTTACACCACCCAAGAACGTTATTTTCCTGTGCCACTGTTGAGCAGAGACACATAAGTGATCCTTCAGGTGTATTTCCTATTTCCCATCCACTCATCAAGATTTTTCTTGAAGAGTGCTAATGAAGAACTTTGCTTGACATAGATGGGTAGCCTGTTCCAGAGTATGGGAAGTCTCTGGGACAGGAATCTATCCCTCCAGCATGCCCTGTTTATTGTGGTGACAAGGTTTAGGTCCCTAGAGCATGTAGCTCAGAAGGATTGCGATTTCTTTAGGTGTATCATGTCCAATAGCTCTGGGTTTGACATAGCTTTATATGTTAGGCAGAGATCACCTCGGAGTAGGTGATATGCTACAGAGTAAAGATGGAGCTTTTTGAGGTGGTCAGTGTAGGGCATTTGTTTGAGACCAGTAATCCTCTTTGTGAGGTACTTCTGTGGCCTTTCCAGCTGCTGCAGATGTCTTGTGAGGTACATTCCAAAAGAGGCATTGTACTCTATAATGGGTCTAATGAGTGTCGAGTAAAGGGGAACAATGACCTCTTTTTTCCTGGATGAAAACCCTTTTATGATGAGGTGTGCCACGTAGAAGGACTTCCTGACTACTGTGGTGATGTGACTATCAAAGGAGAGACTACTGTCCACCTGGGTCCCAAGGTCTCCTATCACGCATTCGGTGTTAAGGAGATTATGTGGTAGTTTATGGGTACAGAGTTTTTACCAAAGGGGATGACACTACACTTTTTGACATTGAGCTTGAGGCCATGGCTCTGACACCAGGCATCTGTCTCAGCGAGGGTCTTCTGTAGTATTTCCACATCATTTGGGGACTTGACTATGGCTCCTAGTTTGCAGTCATCTGTGAACTTCATTAGACAGAGGCCTTCTGTGTTTGGTATCAGAAAAGTAGATACCAAACAGGAGAGGTCCCATGATGGAACCCTGTGGTACTCCACTTGTCACTGCTTTGAGGTCAGATTTGGAGTCTGCAACATTTACAGTGTGGGTTCTGTCAGTGAGCCAGTAGGCAACCCATCTTGTGATGTAGGGATTTATACCTAGTTTAGTGAGTTTAGCTATAATTCCAGAATGGGGGATGGTGTCGAAAGCCTTGGCAAGGTCAGGATAGGCTGTGTGAACCACCTTACCCTCATCTACAGCTTTGTTGACTGCCTCAAAGAAGTTGATCAGGTTCAGGAGGCATGAGCTGCCTTTCACAAACCCGAACTGGGTGGGATCCAGAGTTTGGAGGTTACCAATGTCTTTGTTTATGAGTTCCATGATGATATGTTCCATGGCCTTGCAGACCAGGCTTGTCAGGCTAATAGGTCGATATTTCCCGGGATCAGTGGTGGCTCCCCTTTTGTGGAGTGGGATAACTTACTATGCACCATTCGGTGGGCACAAAGCCTGATGCGAGGCTATTATTGAAAATGGTGCTTAAGTGGGGAGCCAGTTCGTTCTGAAGTTCATGTAAAATGCAGCCTGGGATGTTGTCCGGTCCCATGGGTGCTGTCTTTTTGGCTTTAGAGAGTGCAGCTTTTACCTGCGTAGTTGTGATTACAGGGACTCTGCATTCTTCCTGTATAGATATGGGCCCTTTAGGGGGTGAGAGGGGGGTAAAGTTAGCACTGAACTTATTTGCCAGGATTTTGGCAATATCAGTTGGTTCTGTAATTTTTGTGCCTTTGTGCTGTAACTCGGAGCAGATCTGGGTGTTGCCATCGAGATTCTTGACATAGCTATAGAATGCTTTGTTGTTGTCTTTGGAATTAGTGGCAATTTTGTTTTCGTAGCTAGCTTTGGAGGATCTTATAAGGGATCTCAACTTCTTACTGAGGCTGACCAGGGGGCTCTTCCATGCATGGGATTTTACTCTCTTTTGCATCAGTTTCTTCCTTCTGTTGTACAGTTTGTTTATGGCAAGAGACCACCAGATTGGCTTCCTTTTTTTAGAGGATAGTGTCTTGGTTCTGATTGGGATAGCAAGATCTATGCACTCGTGTAAGTGCTTATAGAGTGCATTTGTGTAGGATTCAGCAGTTGTAACTGTATTGTCCATCTGCATGGGTGTCATGATGTTCACCACTTCTGTCTTAAGAAGCATGAAGTTGGCTTTGGAAAATTTTTTTACCGTGGTTTCCTTAATGGGGGATGGGGAAGGGATGTGGCTATCAAGGGTGATTAGCTTATGGTCGGATCAGACCAATGAGGAGTTGACTTCAGGTGTGGAACACCGGTCACTCATGTTGGTAATGACTGGGTCTAGGATATTGTTGCCCCTGGTGGGGGTGAGGATAAGTTGATCCAGGGCATTGGAGTTTATGAATTCCAGAAAGCGTTGCGCTAAGGAGTTGGTGCACGCGTAGTTTTCCCAGTTAATGGTGGGGTAGTTGAAGTCACCCATTATTAGGGTGTTTGGTTGAACCCTAATATTTTCCAGTACATCAAGAAAAGAGGAGTGGGAATCCTTGGGCATGGTGGGGGATCTGTAGCAAGCTACAATTTGGATTGCAGTTTTGCCCAGAGTTAGTTGCACTTGAATAACCTCGGATGCATTGTGCTGAGCAACTAGCCTGGAGGTTTGGATATCCTTAATGAATATGGACACACCTCCGCCTTTGGTGTTTCAGTCCAGGTTACATGGCCGAAAAGTGTGGTATGAGTTATAGCTTGGTAGTGCAGGGGTACTCTCTGGAGCCTTGAACCAGGTCTTAGTCACTGCACAGATATCAATGTTCTCCATTTTTAGGAGTGCCTCGAGTGAGTGCATTTTGAGATTTAGACTTCTAGCATTGAGTAGCATTACCCTTAGTTTTAGCTTTCCTGTTGCTGTTATGGTGGTGAATTTATTATTTGAACCTTGCCTGAAAAAGGCACTATAGGGGCAGCAAGAGTCTTAGCCAGTATCCAGAATCCCAACGGTGACAGGTGTAGGCCATCTGTGTCAAAGCATCGTGGTTTGTCAACCATGTCATCCCAAGCAGACAGATACTGGATCCCCTTAGAATGACACCAGAAGCTTAGCCAATTGTTGAAGTCAATCATTTTGTACTTGTGCTGCGGTATCATTCTGGGTGATAGCAGAATGCTACTCAGGGCTAGGGTCATACCTGCCTGGGCTACAAGACTGGAGAGCTCTTCCATGTCTCTTTTCATGTAGTCCAGGGAGGTACGTCTCAGGTCATTCACACCAACATTGACAATGACAGAGTCATATTTTTACTTGTTGTGGAGTGACCTGAGTGCGTGGGTTATGTGGTGGATCCTGGCACCTGCCAGGCAGCTGACAGTAACCTTCTCCTTGTTTAGCCTGGTGAGTGGGACATCAGTGTGCCTGACTATAGTGTCACCTATGACTAGTGTGTTGGGTACGTTGTTTTGCCTTATTGGCTGTAGTTAAGTGGCACGCTGAGTCTGTGGGCTATGTGTCATTTGGGTTGTGTTGGGGGATGGAGGTTGCTTGCGTTTCTGCTTTGGGGGTCTCTGTTGCTTAGACAGATTATTATTGAGAGCCTCCATGAATGTTTTTGTGTTACTATGTGTGGATTTTGGTGGTGTAGATTTAGTGAGACTATCTGATGAGTGTGGTGTGGTGCAAATATTTACCTTCTCCTCATGACTGTCAAGTTCAGTCTTGGTTGGAGAGAGCTTTACCTCCAGTTTGGCTAGATAAGTGCATCTCTCACAGGTTGTAGTGTTGGGTGGTAGGAGGAGAGGGTTGTCTGTGTACATGAGGCAATTTCTACATTGCCTCAAGATGCCCAGATTCATCAGATAGACAGGAGAGAACACTGGGTGCTGACCCTTGGACATGCCTGAATGTCTTTTGGCTTTTTCCGGTTAGGGGTCACCACAGCCATGCCTGAATAAAAACTATTTTCCTCTAGATAAGTGAGGAAAGTGAGTATAAGAGCTGTTTTTCTCTAAGCAAGTGAGAAAAGTAAGTACAAAAACTGTTTTCCTCTAGGTAATGAGGAAGATTGAGTGCTATAGTAATTAGTAGCTTATTTAGTGCTTACAAGTTCTGAACAAGTGCTGAGCATGAGTAAGCAAATTTAAGTGCTAAAACTAAGAATCTGTATCTGCACTAGATGAGGTACAGGACAGAAACAAGTGCAAATGCAGACTTTCAAATAAGAAAGTTGAGAGAGATAAAAGAGATTGCCCAAACGGCCAATAACTACAATTTCTGGGCCAGAACCACTCCTTATGTGGTAGACAAGGTTGCCTAGTGCTTACCACTCGCACTGATAAGCTAGAAGGCTTCCCTCCACCACAGAAAGGCTTGGAGGGCTCAGAAGATTGCATACAGTCTTGGATACAGCATTTTTTGTTTTTACAGAAAAGTAGCAAAAGCAGTAGTAAAAAAATTTGCATGCAGTGCAAGCTAGCTCACTTGAGTATGTAGCAATATTAGACCAAACACAGTTTAAAAAATGCAATTAAATTAAAAAGGACTAAAAGCAAGTGCAGAAAGAGTTTATTAGGTAGTATGTGGTAAAGAGGTGGGACCGGGGGAGTGTCCCAGATCAAATCTACAGTGGGGCGGGCAACTGCAAAAGCCACCAAATGTAAACTACTTTCAACAGAGATCTAAGCAATAGCTAACAGTACAAACTTTAAAACCAAAAAAATATATTCAGCTCTGTATATTTGCAGATCAGTCTCTCAGAACAGTGTAGGAGGCCTTGTGGTTGTCTTTACTATCTGCTGCAATTCTGTTTTCATAGCTAGCTTTGGAGGAGTTGGTAAGGGATCTCATCTTTTTGTTGAGCTGATAAGGGAGTTTTTCCAGTCTTGGGACTTCACCTTATTCTGCATCAGTTTCCTCCTTCTGTTGTTGATTTTGTTTATGGCAGGGAACCACCAGATTGGCTTCCTTTTTTTTGTAGGAGAGAGTCTTGGTTCTATTGAGTATGGCGAGATCCATGCGTTTGTGTACGTGTCTGTATACTGCAATGGTCTATGATTTAGTGGTCATGCAACTATTCTCCATTTGCATAGGTGCCGTGAAGTTAGCCACCTCTGTTTTTAGGAGCCCAAAGTTAGCTTTGGAGAAGTTTTTCATGGTGGTTTCCTTTGCAGGGGGAGTGGGATGGATGTGGATATACAAGGTGATTAGTTTGTGGTCGGCTCTAACCAGGGAGGAGTTGACAACTGGTATAGAGCAGCAGTCACCCATGTTGGTAATGACCAGGTTAAGGATATTGCTACCTCTAGTGGGGGTAAGAATGAGCTGGTCCAGGGCATTGGAATTAATTAATTCCAGGAAACATCGGGCATGTGTATTGGTACATGAGTAGCTTTCCCAGTTAATGGAGGGGTAGTTGAAGTCGTCCAGTATGAGGGTGTTAGGTTGGACCCTAATATTCTCCAGGGTGCTTAGGAACATGGAGTGTGAGTCTTGGGACATGGTTGGGGACCTATAGCAGGCTACGACCTGAATTGCCGTCTTACCCAATGTTAGCTGCAGCTGAGGTTTCTCAGATGCATTATGTTGGTCTACCAGTCTGGAGTTCTGCGCATCCTTTATGAATATGGAAACACAACCGCCTTTGTAGCTTTGGTCCAAGTTCTGGGGCTGAAAGGTGTGGAATGAGTTGTAGCCTGGTAGTGCAGGGGTGCTTTCTGCTGCCTTGAACCAGATCTCTGTTATGGCACAAATGTCGATGTTTTCCATTTTAAGGAGTGCTTCAAGTGAGTGCATTTTGATATTTAGACTTCTAGCATTGAGCAGCATGACCCTTAGATTGCATTTGTTGGTAGCTGTTATGGTGGTAATTTGGTCTTTGGAACACTGCCTTAAAAAGTTACTATAGGGGTGGCAAGAGCCTTGGCCAGTATGCAGAAGCCCAGGGGTAATAGATGCGGGCCATCTCTGGCAAAGCATCGAGGTCTTTTAATCATGTCATCCCAGGCAGAAAGATACTGGATCCCCTCAGAATGACACCAAAAACTTAGCCAATTGTTGAAATCAGTCATTCCCTGCTTGTACTGTGGTATCATTCTGGGTGATGGTAGGATGCTGCTCAGGGCTAGGGTCATACCCACCTGGGGATACATAATCCGAGAGCTCTTCCATGTCTCTCTTCGTGTAGTCCAGGGAGGTACACCTCAGGTTATTCATGCCCACATGTACAATAACAGAGTCATATTTGTACCTGTTGTTGAGGGACCTGAGTGCATATGTTAACTGGCGGATCCTGGCACCTGACAGGCAGCTGACTGTTACTTTCTCCTTATTCAACCTAGTGAGTAGGACATCAGTGTGCCTCACTATTGAGTCACCTATGACTAGTCTGTTGGGCATGCTGTTTTGCCTTAGGGGCTTTGGTTGAGTAGCACACTGTTCAGGAGAGTTATGTGTCTCATGATTAGTGTTGTGTTGTGGTGGTCGAGTGCATTTCTGCCTTGGAGGTCTCTGCTGTTTGGGTAGCTTTTTATTGAGAACCTCCGCGAAGGTGGGTGTGTGGTTTGTGTTTTTATGTGAAGGCAGTGCCGGTGTGTGTTCTGGAGGGCTATGTGCTCCATGTGGTATGGTGTAAGTGTTGACTTTCTCCTTTTGACCTGCTATTCCGGTCTTGGATGGAGAGTGCGTGGCTTCCAATTTGGATATACAAGTGCATCTCTCGCAAGTCTGAGTGTTGGGAGGTAAGAGGAGAGGGTTGTCAGTGTACATGAGGCAGTGCTACAATGCCTCAGGATGCCCAAGTTCACCAGATTGATAGCAGAAAGCACAGGGAACTGACCTATAGACATGTCTGGAGGGGTGGGCATTAATAATAAGTACTGGACCTGTTTCCTTGTAGAATGTTTAGTGCTGGAAGCACTTTTGTGTGCTACAATAATTGCTACAAGAAATCTGGCAAAGTGCTAAAGTAATAAGCTAGTAAAAGTGCAGGCGAGGAGAGAACTAGCAGATCTAATGGAAAAATTGAACAGCAGACTTTGGCACCACTCAGAACTTACAAACAGTCCTGGATACAGCAAATCTGTATCAGGACTAGACTAGTTACAGGAAAGGTGGGAAATAAGTGCAAACATGGCTTTTAAACCAAAAAGTTGAAAGAGATGGAAAAAACTGCCCAAATGGCCAATAAACTACAATTTCTGAGCCAGAAACCACTCCTCTTGTGGTAGATAGGCTACCTAGTGCTTACCACTCCCACTGATAAGCTAGAAGGCTTCCCTCAACACAGAAAGGCTTGGGGGGCTCAGAAGCTTACAAACAGTCCTGAATACAGCAAATCTATATCTGGACTAGACTAGTTGCAAGAAAGGCGGAAAATAAGTGCAAATGCAGCTTTTAAACCAGAAAGTTACAGTGCCGCTGTTTAGACTAATTATGTCTACAGGTATTGCTAAGGTTTGACTTAAGTAATCACAAAGGGAAACTATTGGTTTTCTGTTTGCAGTCATTTAGTGGTTTGACGGTTTTGTTTTTGTTTTTATGTAAGTATGTTGTCAATGTGCTGGCTTCAATCTAGTCTGATTTACTGTTTTTGCATATCGACAGAACAGTCTGTAATCACAAGGCTATATATAGGCTGCATAAGATAATTTATTGAGTGTTTACTACTTTGAAGGGATCAGATAATAATTGATACGAATTAAAAAAATACCATTAGCAAACCAGTTTAAATGCAGCTTATCAGCCTGGCTTGAGTAAAATTGCTCCGTTTTAATCTTAACTGAAGTATAGGCAATTAAAGCATTAAATAATTGTTATAACAGGCCTTGTATTGCATATAAACTAATTTTTATTGTAAGAATGTGTCTCATGCTGCAATGTGAACAAAAGTGCTTACTTTTATTATTTTATTAATAAAAGTGTTTGAATGTTTTAACATTTATTTTTATTTGCATTTATTCCAGATGGCTATATGATGTACAGACTCTGAGTTTGATTTTGGATTATTGTTTTAAGTTATCACAAAATCTAAATGTGTAGGTAAACATCTGTGTGCTAACTGAGTACATGATAGCTGCATAGTTGTTAATTTGTTCATTGAGAAATCTTCTGCAAATGCATTTATTTATTTATTCTTTTATCTGTACTTTGTTGACTGGGTTGATCACCTTGTTTGACATCCATATTCTATAAAATCCCTGAGGAAAAAAAGTTTCACAGTCTATCATAGTTCCATAAACCACAAGATATGTAAAAGAATAAGTAATATAAGCATATTAATGTGCATAACAATTATAATAAGTACAGTAACATTCATAAATGAATAACATATTTGCATACAGATTAGATAAGACATTAATGCATTAAGCATAAGCAAAGGTGAAGTAGCTTAATGCCAGACAAGTAGGTAAGGGGTAATGGCAATACCAGGAAAACATGGTGCCTAAGCCGTCCTGTGATGCAGAGAGATAAAGCCTTTACTGTCCCTCAAATAGTCTGTGTTCAATTAGTAATAGATGGGATGCAGGGTAAGAAGGAGTGAATGGCCAATGTCAGCTGGGCCATCCTGGGGGAGGAAGATAGCATAAGGGCATGCTGTAATATGCAGCATATGGGCCAGACCAGCTACATGCTGCATGAATATTGAGCCACTCAATCAGGAGGTTACTCATGTGCAGAAGCTCATATGTACCTCATGAGGGCAGTGGTCATGGAGCTGCCAAGGCTGTTGCAAGGGAACAGGAGCAAATGCACACTCCCAGCATGCAGCATGATGTGGCATACTCCCAGCATGCAGTATGATGCAGCACACTCCCAACATACAGCATGATACGGCATACTCCCGGCATGCAGCAAGATGTGACACACTCCCAACATACAGCATGATGTGGCATACTCCCAACATACAGCATGATGTGACATACTTCCGGCATGCAACATGGTGCAGCACACTCCCAACATACAGCATGATGTGACATACTCCCGGCATGCAACATGGTGCAGCACACTCCCAACATACAGCATGATGTGACATACTCCCAGCATGCAACATGGTGCAGCACACTCCCAACATACAGCATGATGTGACATACTCCCGGCATGCAACATGGAGCAGCACACTCCCAACATACAGCATGATGTGGCATACTCCCAGCATGCGGCATAATGCAGCACACTCCCAACATACTGCATGATGCGGCATACTCCTGGCATGCAGCATGATGCAGCACACTCCCAACATACTGCATGATGCTGCATACTCCCGGCATGCAGCATAATGCAGCACACTCCCAACATACTGCATGATGCGGCATACTCCCAGCATGCAGAATGATGTGACACACTCCCAAGAAGCAGTATGATGCTGCACTGGTATCCTTGACTTCATCACTGGACCTATTATTGGTTCCTGTTGAGCCCAGAGAAGCAAAGATGAGTCTGTTAGACCCAGTGAAAGAGGAGACGAGAGGAGTGAGGAGCAGATGATGGCCAGCTGTAGGGAAGGAAAAAATAGAAAGTTTGTTCTTAGGGATATCTACTGCTTCCAAATAATATCTAATACTCTCAAATAATCAGTGGCTGGTGGTCTGTATAGCTGGCAAAAGCATAAAAATGTTTATAAATGTTTGGATTTCAGAAGTTATGACTAATTCTTCTATGTTCAATTCTGAATAATTTTTCTCAGCAATAGTTAATGTACAAAACAGAAAATCAAGTCGGTCCACATAACCATCAAGCATTTTATCTGAAAATTGCTAGGTCATAAGGTGAAACTTTATAGAACATTAATTACTTAAAAGCTAGTTAATATAATGGACAAATATATCACAAGATGATGATTAAGTTTTTGAACTCTGAAATGCTATTTAAAGTCCTCTCCATGTCCACAGTGCACTTCTGTTTGAAAAAAAATGATAGAAAGAATTTAGGAAGATTGTAAAATTTGTTAAGAACTAGATTAAAAAAGTAAATATAAATATGATTTCTACTCAATAACATTTTATGAGGATCATGTTTCCATGACTGATTTTGCTTTTGTTTCCAAGTGTGGAATATAATGTTCCCCTACTTTGTGTTCCAAGAAGCATAAAGAGAGAAACATGGACACACATACAAAGACACTTGTATATGTACATGCTGTAATGCCCATGCCCTGGCCTAGCAATCAAGGAGCCTCAATCCTCATCACTAACACCAGTGAAGGGTGTCCATATAGGGAAAGGGTAATAAATACACACACAGTAAAGTACAATTTCCCTTAAGAGCACACAAAGATCACAGTCAGTCAGGGGCTGGTTTCTCCCTTTCTCTCCAGGTCCCCAATAAGACTCCCCACTGGCACAGCTATAGGGTCCAGATCTCAGCCTAGTGGGCAAGCTAAAACCTCCAGCACCCTCTCTGTCCAACCAGTGCTTCATGTTCCAAGTAGCTGACACACACACACACTTTGAGATGAGTTTATACAACCACACAGACACTCCTGGGGAAGGCCGGCACAGGTTCTCCAGCTGTGCCCCTTATCTGCCCAGTCTAAAATTAATACCAGCTGCCACTACCTACTAATATTTACCAGCTACTCAAATGCCCTTAAAAGGGTGTCCAATTATTACGCAATATTATTATCCAAATGATAAGTGTGACCTAACAGTCAAGACTTATTTGGAGTGACTTGATACAGCATCACTATATACATGCAATGTACTTTAACTCAAAATAAAACAGCCACAGTTGAAAGCTTTAAAAATATTTAATAATAAATAATAAAAACACAAGAAAATACTTCTTACTACACAGTGCTAGTCAAGATATCAGAGATCACAGAGAAATACTTAAAATAATACCGTAGAAAAGTTCTGACATCAACACAGAAAAACACTAAGTCTAATCTTACTAATTTCTAGCTATTTATAAGAGAAAACACAGTTCTAAATAACTTATATATAGAGCAAATCAGTGCTGGTGATGTTGGATGTTCTCAAGACAAAATGCTCTGAGCTGTCTGATTCTCTCTTTTTAAATTGATAACACAGAGCTGCTTCACATGACATCAATCTTCACACTTCTCTGGTGTTCCCAGGCTAACAGAAACTACATTTATATTCTTTACACCTGGTCAGAAACCAAAGCAATAAAAGACATGTATACATACAAATTCTAGCCATTAACTCTGGTCTTAAAAAAATAGGCAGGATGCCTCCCTCTAGACATATCGTTTCCGAATTGTGACATCAAAGACAGTCATAAAATGCTTGACTTAGCTTTCTTACAGCAGAGTACACTGTTGTTATATTTTTACAGTTCAATATCCAATGCAGTCTTTTCACGTTTAAGAGAACAAGCCTGCGGCTTACATTAATATTTACAAATGACAGACTTATCTACAAAATTCTATCTGGGTAGGCTGGCAGCCTTCACCTGCCTTCACACACACTTGTTTATTTTAAGGCACAAGCCTTCAGTCTACTAACAGTTCCTCTAAGTTCTGCCAAGGTTCTTCTGGTGTAGCTCTAGTAATAAGGATATCAGTGGTCCTAGCAGCAGGGGTATCAGTGGCCCTAGTGATAAGTAAATCAGTGGTTCTAGTGATAAGGATATCAGTGGTACTAGTAATAGGGGCATCAATGGTCCTAGTAGCTGGGGCATCAGTGGCTCTTGTGATAAGGATATCAGTTGTCCTAGTGATAAGGATATCAGTGGTCCTAGTAGTAGGGGAATCAGTGGCCCTAGTCATAAGGACATCAGTGGTCCTACTAGTAGGGGCATCAGTGGACCTAGTCATTAGGATATCAAAGGTTCTAGTAGTAGGGGCATCAGTGGCCATAGTAATAATGGTATTATACTATACATGTTGCACAACTTGTAACTTTCTATTGTTTCCTGAGACTCAGCAGGTAGATAATACTTCA
The DNA here is from genome assembly GCF_019279795.1 of Protopterus annectens. Lineage (NCBI taxonomy): Eukaryota > Metazoa > Chordata > Ceratodontiformes > Protopteridae > Protopterus > Protopterus annectens. Next base: position 1,270,681,510 of record NC_056746.1, on the reverse strand, counting down.
GAAGTGAACAATTGTGTGTAAACAGATATTTGTGAGAAACTAGGTTAAAATATTTTTAGAACAGTCATCTATAACCAATTTCTTAGTAAGTACTGCTTCTACCAAATTTTGAAAACTTTTGGTTACCCATCAATGATGCAAAGATCTTCTGCCTCAAATTTTGCATATTATTCCTAAATCGTACTAGCAAATAGTTACTTAATAATCACTCCCCACTTATTAACAGTTTCATCAGGATTTAATTCACATAACAAATGATCAGCCCATCCAGAATACTTTACAAGATCTTTGAATTAAGCAAATGAAAATGACTGACCTCCATACCAAGCTTACCATTCACCAACATGAAATACTCACAGGGTCACTCAACAGGATGATATACACACAGGGTCATTCACCAACATGATATACTCACAGGGTCATTCGCCAACAGGATATACTCACAGGGTCATTCACCAGCATGATATACTCACAGGGTCATTCGCCAACAGGATATACTCACAGGGTCATTCACCAGCATGCTATACTCACAGGGTCATTCACCAGGAAGATATACTCACAGGGTCATTCACCAACATGATATACTCACAGGGTCATTCGCCAACAGGATATACTCAGAGGGTCATTCACCAACATGACATAATCACAAGGTCATTCACCAGGATGATATACTCACAGAGTCATTAACTAACATGATATAATCACAAGTTCACTCAACAGGATCATAAACTCACAGGGTTATTCAACAGGATGATATATACACATGGTCATTCACCAACATGATATACTCACAGGATCATTCACAAGGATGATATACTCATAAGGTCATTCACCAACATAATATACTCACAGGGTCATTAACCAACATGATATACTCACAGGGTCATTAACTAACATGATATAAGATGTTGTCCCGTTCGATTCTCAGCTAGAGCTTCTTCTGTGTGGAGGCATGCATGAATGGGCGTGCCTTCATTCAAGGCTGTGCGTCAGGGCTATTAAATCGGCACGTAAAAATCCACTACCAAACATTAGCGGACAGGAGTTCCACTGTGGTGACCCCTAACGGGGATAAGCTGAAAGACACAACAACAACATATAATCACAGGGTCATTCACCAGCATGATATAATTACAGGGTTATTCACCAGGATGATAAACTCACAGGGTCATTCACCAACATGATATACTCATGAGGTCATTAACTAACATGATATAATCACAGTGTCATCACCAGGATAATATATTCACATGGTCTTCACCAACATGATATACTCACAGGGTCATTCACCAACATGATATAATCATAAGGTCATTCCCCAGGATGATATATTCAAAGGGTCATTCACCGAAATGATATACTCAGAGGGTCATTCACCAACATGATATACTCACGGAGTCATACACCAACATGATATAATCACAGGGTTATTCAACAGGATGATAGGCTCACAGGGTCATTCACCAACATGATATACTTACAGGGATATTAACCAACAAATTACACTCACAGGGTCATTAACCAACATGATATACTCACAGGGTCATTAAATACCATGATATAATCACTGGGTCATACACCAACATGATATAATCACAGGGTCTTTCACCAGCATGATATAATCACAGGATCATTCACCAGGGTGATATACTCACAGGGTCATTCACCAACACGATATAATCACAGGGTCATTCACCATCATGATATACTCACAGGGTCATTCAGCAACATGATATATCACAGGGTCATTAACACCCAAAATATACTCACAGGGTAATTAACCAACATGATAAACTCACAGGGACATTAAGTAACATGATATAATGACAAGGTCATTCACCAGGATGATATACTCACAGGGTCATTAACCAAAAACAAACACTCACAGGGTCATTTACCAGGATGAAATACACACAGGGTCATTAACTAACATGATATAATCACAGAGTCATTCACCAGGATGATATACTCAAAGGGTCATTCACCAACATGATATACTCACAGGGTCATTAACTAAACAAATATAATTACAGGGTCATTCACCAGCATGACATAATCACAGGGTCATTCACCAGGATGATATACTGACAGGGTCATTCACGATGATGATATATTCACAGGGTCATTCACCAGGATATTATACACACAGGGTCATCCACCAGGATTATATACACACAGGGTCATTCACCAGGATGATATACTCACAGGGTCATTCACCAGCATGATATACTCACAGGGTCATTAGCCAACAAGATATAATCACAGGGTCATTCAACAACATGATATACTCACAGTGTCATTCACCAGAATGATATACTCACAGGGTCATTCATCAATATGATATACTCACAGAGTCATTCTCCAGGATGATATACTCACAGAGTCATTCTCCAGGATGATATATTCACAGGGTCATTCATCAGCAGTGTAATCCCACATGGTCTTTCGCTAACATGATATAATCACAGGGTCATTAACCACAATGATATACTTACAGAGTCATTCACCAACATGATACAAACACAGGGTCATTCACCAGGATGATATACTCACAGGGTCATTCACAAACATGATATACTCACAGGGTCATACACCATTCAGCAGCATGATATACTCACAGGGTCATTCACCATTCACCAGGATGATATACTCACTGGTGAATGACCCAGTGACTATATCATGTTGGTGATTGTCCCAGTGAGTATATCATCCTGGTGAATGGTGAATGACCCTGTGAGTATATCATGCTGCTGAATGGTGTATGACCCTGTGAGTTTATCATGTTGGTGAATGACTCTGTGAGTATATCATCCTGGTGAATAATATATTCACAGGGTCATTAACCAATATGATATACTTGCAGGGTCATTCACCAGGATGATATACTCACAGGGTCAATCACCAACATGATATACTCACAGGGTCATTCACGAATATGGTATATTCACAGGGTCATTAACCAACAAAATATACTCACAGGGTAATTAACCAGCATGATATACTCACAGGGTCATTAACTAACATGAAATAATCACAGGGTCATTCATCAGCGTGATATATTCACAGGGTCATTCACCAACAAAATATACTCACAGGGTCATTCACCAAAATTATATAATCACAGGGTCATTCACCATGATAATATACACACAGGGTCATCCACCAACATGATATAATCTCTGGGTCATTCACCGACATGATATACTCACAGGGTCATTCAATAACATGATATAATCACAGGGTCATTCACAAGGATGATATACTCACAGGGTCATTTAGCAACATGATATACTCACAGGGTCATGCACCAGCATGATATACTCACAGGTCATTAGCCAACATGATATACTCACAGGGTCATTCACCAGCATGATATACACACAGGGTCATTCACCAACATGATATAATCCCAGGGTCATTCATCAACTTGATATCATCACAGGGTCATTCACCAGGATGATATACTCACAGGGTGATTCACCAACATGCTATACTCACAGGGCCATTCACCATTCACTAGAATGATATACTCACAGGATCATTCACTATTCACCAGGATGATATATTCACAGGGTCATTCACGAACATGATATATTCACAGGGTCATTAATCAACAAAATATACTCACAGGGTAATTAACCAAAATGATATACTCACAGGGCCATTAACTAACATGAAATAATCACAGTTTCATTCACCAGCATGATATATTCACAGGGTCATTAACCAGCGAAATATATTCACAGGGTCATTCACCGACATGATATATTCATAGGGTCATACACCAGGATAATATACACAAAGGGACATCCACCAATATGATATAATCTCTGGGTCATTCACAAGCATGATATAATCACGGGGTCATTCACAAGGATGATATACTCACAGGGTCATTCACCAGCATGATATACTCACAGGGTCATTAGCCAACATGATATACTCACAAGGCCATTCATCAGCATGATATACTCACCGGGTCATTCACCAACATGATATAATCACAGGGTCATTCACCAGGATGATATACTCACAAGGTCATTCACCAGCATGATATACTCATAGGGTCATTTACCAACATGATATCATCACAGGGACATTCACCAGGATGATATACTCACAGTGTCATTCAACAACATGATATACTCACAGGGTCATTCACCATTCACCAGCATGATATACACACAGGGCCATTCACCATTCACCAGAATGACATACTCACAGGGTCATTCACCACTCATCAGGATGATATACTCACAGGGTTATTCACCAACATGATATACTCACAGGGTCATTCACAAGGATGATATACACACATGGCCATTCACCAGAATGATATACGCACAGGGTCATTCCCCAACATGATACACTCACATGGTCATTTACCGACATGATATCCTCACAGGGTCATTCACCAGCATGATATACTCACAGGGTCAATCACCAATATAATAGACTCAAAGGGTCATTCATCAACATAATATAATCACAGGGTCAGTCACCAATATATTATAATCACAGGGTCAATCGCCAGGATGATATACTCACAGGATCATTCACCAGCATGATATACTCACAGGGTCATTCACCATTCACGAGTATGATATACTCACAAGGTCATTCACCAGCATGATATACTCACAGGGTCATTCACCAGGATGATATACTCACAGGGTCATTCACCAGCATGATATACTCACAGGGTCAATCACCAATATAATAGACTCAAAGGGTCATTCACCAACATAATATAATCACAGGGTCAGTCACCAATATATTATAATCACAGGGTCAATCACCAGGATGATATACTCACAGGATCATTCACCAGCATGATATACTCACAGGGTCATTCACCATTCACGAGTATGATATACTCACAAGGTCATTCACCAGCATGATATACTCACAGGGTCATTCACCAGGATGATATACTCACAGGGTCATTCAGCAACATGATATACTCACAGGGTCATTCACCAGGATAATACACTCACAGGGTCATTCAGCAACATGATATAATCAAAGGGTCATTCACCATTCACCAGCATGATTTACTCACAGGGTCATTCACCATTCACGAGTATGATATAATCACACGGTCATTCACCAACATGATATAATCATAGGGTCAGTCACCAGCATAATATACTCAGAGGGTCATTAACCAATATGATATACTCACAGGGTCATTCACCAAGATGATATACTCACAGGGTCAATCATCAACAGGATATACTCACAGGGTCATTAACCAAAACATATACTCATAGGGTCATTAACCAACATGATATACTCACAGGGTCATTTACCAGCATGCTATTATCACAGGGTCATTCACCAGGATGATATAATTGCAGTGTTATTCAACAGGATAATATACACACAGGGTCCTTCACCAACATGATTTAATCACATGGTCATTCCCCAACATGATATACTCACAGGTCATTCACCAACATGATATACTCACATGGTCATTCACCATCATGATATACTCATGGGGTCAGTCACCAACAGGTTATAATCACAGGGTCATTCACCAGCATGATATAATCACAGGGTCATTCACCGGGATGATATACTCACAGGGACATTTACCAGCATGATATACTCACAAGGGTAATATACAAACAGGGTCATTCTTCAACATGAAATACTCACAGGGTCATTCACCAACATGATATAATATTAGGGACATTCACAAGGATGATATACACACATGGTCATTCACAAGAATGATAAACTCACAGGGTCATTCCCCAACATGATCATTCACCAACATGATATCCTCACAGGCTCATTCACCAGCATGCTATACTCACAGGGTCAATCACCAATATAATATACTCAAAGGGTCATTCACTAAAATAATATAATCACAGGGTCAATCAACAACATATTATAATCACAGGGTCAGTCACCAGGATGATATACTCACAGTATCATTCACCAGCATGATATACTCACATGGTCATTCACCATTCACACGTATGATATACTCACAAGGTCATTCACCAGCATGATATACTCACAGGGTCATTCACCAGGATGATATACTCACAGGGTCATTCAGCAACATGATATACTCACAGGGCCATTCACCAGCATGATATACTCACAGGGTCATTCAGCAACATGATATAATCACAGGGTCATTCACCATTCACCAGCATTATATACTCACAGGGTCATTCACCATACATGAGTATGATATACTCACAAGGTCATTCACCAGCATGATATACTCACAGGGTCATTCACCAGGATGATACACTCACAGGATCATTCAGCAACATGATAAAGTCACAGGGTCATTCACCAGCATGATATACTCACAGGGTCATTCACCATTCACTAGGATGATATACTCACAGGGTTATTCACCAACATGATATACTCATAGGGTCAGTCGCCAGCATAATATATTCAGAGGGTCATTAACCAATATGATATACTCACAGGGTCATTCACCAAGATGATATACTCACAGGGTCAATCATCAACATGATATACTGGCAGGGTCATTCAACAGCATAATATACTCACAGGGTCATAAACCAACAAAATATACTCATAGGGTCATTAACCAACATGATATACTCATGGGGTCATTTACCAGCATGATATTATCACAGGGTCATTCACCAGGATGATATAATTACAGTGTCATTCACCAACATGATATATTCACAGGGTCATTCACCAGGATAATATACACACAGGGTCCATCACCAACATGATTTAATCACATGGTCATTCACCAACATGATATACTCACAGGTCATTCACCAACATGATATACTCACATGGTCATACACCAGCATGATATACTCACAGGGTCAGTCACCAACAGGTTATAATCACAGGGTCATTCACCAGCATGATATAATCACAGGGTCATTCACTAGGATGATATACTCACAGGGACATTCATCAGCATGATATACTCACAGGGTAATTCACCAGGATGATATACACACAGGGTCATTCAGCAGGATGATATACTCACAGGGTCATTCAACAACATAATATAATCACAGGATCATTAACCAACATGATATACTCACAGGGTCATTCACCAACATGATATACTCCCATGGTCATTCACCACCATGATTACTCAAAGGGTCATTCACCAACATGGTATACTCACAGGGTCATCCTCCAACATGATATAATCACAGGGTCATCCAGAAGGATGATATACTCACAGGGTCATTAACTAACAACATATACTCACAGGGTCATTCACCAATATGATATACTCATAGGGTCATTCACAAATACATGATAAAATCACAGGGTCATTCACTAGTCTGATATACTCACAGAGTCATTCACCAACATGATATAATCACAGGGTCATTCACCAGGATGATATACTCACAGGAACATAATATAATCACAGGGTTATTCGACAGGATATTATACTCACAGGGTCATTCACCATCATGATATACTCACAGGGTCATTCACCAGCATGATATACTCACAGGGTCATTAACCAACAAAATATACTCACAGGGTCATTAACCAACATGATATACTCACAGGGTCATTCACGAACAAAATATACTCACAGGGTTATTAACCAGGATGATATTATCACAGGGTCATTAACCAACATGATATACTCACAGAGTCATTAACTAACATGATATAATCACAAGTTTATTCACCAGGATGATATACTCACAGGGTCATTCACCACCATGATATACTCACAGGGTCATTCACCAGGATGAGATGCTTACAAGCACATTCACCTAGTATGATATATTCACAGGGTCATTTACCAACATGATATACTGACAGGGTCATTCACCAGGATGATATACTCACACGGCTATTCACCAGAATGATATACCCACAGGGTCATTTGTCAATATGATATAATCACAGGGTCATTCACCAGCATGATATACTCACGGGATCATTCACCAGCATGATATACTCACAGGGTCATTCACCAGGATGATATACTCACAGGGTCATTTACCAACATGATATAATCACAGGGTCATTCACCAGCATGATATACTCACAGGGTCATTCACCAACATGATATAATCACAGTGTCATTCACCAGGTTGATATACTCACATGGTCATTTACCAGCATGATATACTCGCAGGGTCATTCACCAGGATGATATACTCACAGGGTCATTCACCAACATTATATATTCACAGGGTCATTCACCAACATGATATACTCACAGGGGCATTCGCCAGCATGATATACTCATAGGGTCATTCACCAGGATGATACACTCACAGGGCTGGCAGTGAGACTGGATAAATTTAAATGGAATGAGTAACATTGCATGACTTACAGATTACAGTGCTCAATTACTATTATACGGGAAATTACTAGAAAAAGATTACTTGTTATCTTTTTAAATAACACCATGGCACACTCCAATTATGTTCACATTGATGTAAATCAATACTCCTTACTTTTTAAATAATTCCATTGGATGATTCAAACTGTTAGTGCTGTATTTCTTAGATCATCATAAATTTATCATTCTGTTTTGCCATAAGCATATGGATATACATCCATATGTGAGAATGCACATGCTGTATAGGAGCAGTGTGCTGTCAGTGCCACTTATAAAGCCAGAGATTAAATGACTGCTATGTACAATGAACAGGGAAAATGTAGTTATTACATGTTAGCAAGCGGTGTCATACAATATCATAATTTGCATAGTTAATCATTGATATTTTGCTCTCAATATTATACACACATGAAGAGTCCTGCAGACAAATAGGAGCAAACTAGATTCAAACCTACAACTTTTATCTATGTTCACATTACAAACCACAAGCTTACCTACATAGCTAATTGCTCTTGGCTGTGATTGCATGAACTGATGAAAGTCAGTTCAACTTACATCTATGAATATACAGGGAAGCATTACGTACACTAACAGGTTTACAAGTCTAAAATGATATTGTGTAAGTGAGCAGATATACCTAACCATGTTGACAAAGACCTACAAATGTACAAAGTTTTTGTATACTGAAAGTAATGTGTTGTTAAGTCATAATTAATAAAATTGTATACACGTGTATATGATGAATAATACAACAATGCAATCTGTATGACATATGCATGAATACAAATTAATAAAGATTTACGAGAACATAGGCATGTAGATTGATACATAGACCTGTATGTGTAGGTATATGTGTTTATCATTTTTATGGACGTGTGCATACATATTTTAGTAAGACATGTATCTGTGTACATGTATGACATGAGAAGTAAAAGAACATTGTAAGTGCTGCCATGTGCAATGCATAAGTTGCTATGAACATTTTACATCACATTGTACATAGCATATCCAAACTGTGTGGTGTGATGTGAAATATCGACATCTGTAACATAAATGAATAATATACTGGAATATAAACTCTAACACTCCTAACAGAATTTCTACAAGTCAGGCATGCCTGTGTAAGAATATTCAAGCTGACCACTGATGCATGTAATGTCTGCAGTGGGATTCTAACACAAAAACTATGTAACTGCTACTGTCTGTTGTCACGTTACTTACAACAATACTCCTCAGCTATAAGACCTCAGGTTTCCAATGTATCATTTAAGGTAGTCATTTGGGATGTCATCCTTCTCACGAAGGAGAGCCATGTTAACCTGCAATAATGTCATACATACCTCTCTAGTTTTTACAGTACATTAACCACATCAGTAAAAGTTAACTTTTTATTAAACTTACACATAGCCATAAGTCATGTACATGTATAAAGGAAACATAACTACACCATTATACATGTATATCATAATAAGGAATATTCTGGAAAATAAGTAGATAACAATGAAATTTGCATATACCTTAGTATGAGACCAACATGTCAATAAACTTTCATAGTTTTCATGAAAACATTCAACTATACATGAAACAAATATAAAGCCATTAAAGGAATCAGTGTAGAATCGTGGGATACAAATCTACACATATAAAGTAGGTAGGAGGGAAGTCAGTGACTCCAAATACAGTGCTAACCCTACATCCATAGTGTAGAGGTTACATAACCACACTTTTTGTAGTTGCATTTTGTTTACAAAACACCTATATTTTAGCCATGATGACCTATATTGTCTTTACATTGATTAAACTGATGGATTAGTAAAGACTGCTGTTATTTTTAAACTTGAGTATACTAATGTATGTATTACTCAGCATTCACATATACATCATAATAAGGGTCTATATTAAATCATCGAATGCTTAGAAAAGCAAACGATGATTTTTCAACCCCATGTAAGCAAAAGCTTACAAATTGAAACGCTTAGAACAGTCATTTTTTTCCAAGGGAAAAAAATCGCTGTTCCAAAAACAAAACACTTAAAACACAACATAAAGTGGGGGGCTTCGCCCTCCACACCCACTGATGTGGGGGGCTGTGCCCCTATAACTTCCTATTTAAATATACCAACTCCGAGATCGCACTACAGTGACGAAAACGGTAAAGTAATGGATGCGGCCAAGTGATCTCTTTCCCAGGGAAAGAATTCGCTTATATGCCGCGTCATCATTTTGCCTTTTTGTCTTTTCAAGTTCGACCAAGACGCATTCGAAAGAATACATCTTTGGTCATCTAATAGGAACCCCATATTAACAGAAGAATCCTGCATGATGTTTCTAGAAGTTTTGCAGATAATGGAGGAATGCATAGTCGTCTGTGGCTTTAGGCTATAGGCATCAATGCACCATGACCATACTATATGTGAAAAAATATACGCAATATAAGTTACCAAGGAAATATAGATCATCCCTATGTGATGTGCAATATTACATGAGTTACTGCTAATCATTACTCCAAGACAGAATATACAGGAGATTTGAACATACGCACACAGGCAAACATTCACTCTGACAAATTGCTTAACCAGCTGAGATAATAAACATCATGTTTCTTTAAATGTTTTAAGAGCATATGTTATGCAGGGTCTACTTCATATGACCTAAATTTCATATGATCGAAATTCATTTGACTGAGACCAAATGACCTAAACTTCGTTTGACCTAAAACTCATTTCAGTGACAAGGAGCACTCAGTCTGTAGAGCACTTTAAGGCAAGTAAAAGGTATATGCCCTGTTCCCCACTGTAGTGTAACCCTAGAGTTAGAATATATAGTTAGGGGGGTGTAGGGGTGCAGCCCCTCACATTGGGGGATGTGGGGGGCATAGCCCCCCCATAAAGTTCAGTTTTACTGAACAATATAAAATCAAACCACAGAATATATAATCAAACTAGATGGGAGGGGAAGCCCCCCACACCCCCCAATGTGGAGGGATGTGCCCCCCTTCACACCCCCCCAACTATATATTCTAACTCCAGGGTCGCACTACAGTGGGGAACAGGGCATATACCTTTTACTTGCCTTACAATGCTCTACAGACTGCCAGTGCCAATTGTCAGTGAAATGAGTTTTAGGTCAAATGAAGTTTTGGTCATTTGGTCTCAGTCAAATGAATTTCGATCATATGAAATGTAGGTCATATTAAGTAGAGCCATTATGTAATATCAGTGATAAAAGTGTGTTTGAAGTCTTTATAAATATACAGGTATAATAGACCATCCTGCATAATGTTCACACTGGCCCATTATGGTTGCAGATAACTTCATAGGATCATAGGATCATAGGAGGTTACTAGGCTACTGGCCCAGGGTCCTTACAAGCCTAGCCAAGTTCAGCCCATGTTCCCAAGGATGTCTGGTTCAAGCAGACACTAAAATCAGCACCTAATGCACTTAACCAAGAGGGACACAGGTGGAACCCCCAGACTGAATTTCTGGTTACCCATCCAGTCATCCAAATTATGCTTAAATAGGGCCAACAAGGGGATTTGTTTAAAATAAATAGGAAGCTTGTTCCAAATGTAGGGCAACCTCTGTGAGATAAATCTGTCTCTCCAACAAGTTTTGTTGATGGCACATACCAGGTTAAGGTCCTTTGAGCGAGTGACCCGTGTGCCATTTGACTTGCAAATGTGCAGCATTTCCATTAAAGCTGGGTCAGAGATTGCACTATATGCAAGGCACAGGTTGCCTCTGAGCAGTCTCTGTGACACACAGTAAAGTGACAGTGATTTCATTCTGTCCACATAGGAGATCTTGAAGACCCTGAATTTTCTTTGTAAGGAACCTTTGTGGTCTCTCCAATTGCTATAGGTGTTCGGAAAGGAACATACCAAAGGGAGCGTTGTACTCTATTACTGGCCCGATGAGGAAATAGCACAAGGGGCTTATAACCTTTTTTTCTGGAGACAATGCCCTTACTTATGAGATGAGCAATATAAAATTCAGTCCAAAAGATCTGTCTTTTTCCAATAAAGCAAAAAAAAAGTAAAATTCAAACAAAATAAATCATGTAGTTAAGTAATTGTTTTGTTTATTCCAAAGCGTGGCTCTTTAAAGTTCAAACTCTTTAAAGAAAGGTTTAGAGTAAAGAGTCTGAAAAAGAACAAATTATTTTGACTAAATTTCTATTTTTCTATATTGTTTTGAAATTTTCACAATTTTATACTTCATTCTTAGTCAAGGAGTTTTGGAGTGTTTTTAAGTCAAGTTTTAGCCTCATATCCTACCTCAACCTTTGAGCAATATAAAATGCCTTTCTCAACAGTGTGGAGACATGTAATCGAAGTTAAAGTTGCTGTCAACCTGTGTGGCCAGATCTCTCACTACTGACTGTGTGCTTAGGGCACTGCTATTGATGTGGTAATTTGCAGGAATATCACCCTTGCCAAAGGTGATGATAATGCATTTTTTTGCATTAAGTTTAAGACCATGACTTTGGCACCAGTCATTAGTTTGCATAAGACCTGCTTGTAGGATGTTGACATCACTAGAGGTTTCAATAATCGCTCCCAGTTTGCAGTCATCAGTAAACTTTGTCAGCCACAGTCCTTTAATTTTAGCCTGTACTTTAGAGAAGTAGATAATGAACCATAGGGGTCCCAGAACTGATCCCTGTAGAACACTTCCTTGATATGCTGGAAAATATTAGTGTTCAACCAAACACCCTAATAATGGGCGATTTCAACTACCCCACCATTAACTGGGAAAACTACTTATGCACCAACTCCTTCACTCAACGCTTTCTGGAATTCATAAATTCCAATGCCCTGGATCAACTTATCTACACCCCCACCAGGGGCAACAATATCCTAGACCTACTCATTACCAACATGAGTGACCGGTGTTCCACACCTGAAGTCAACTCCTTGTTGGTAAGATCCGACCATAAGCTAATCACACTAGATATCCACGTCCCACTGTCACTCCCCATTAAGGAAACCACAGTAAAAAATTTCTCCAAAGCCACATTAATGCTTCTTAAGACAGAAGTGGTGAACTTCATGACACCCATGCAGATGGACAATATAGTTATGACTGCTGAATCCTACACAAATGCACTCTATAAGCACTTACACGAGTGCATGGATCGTGCTATCCCGAACAGAACCAAGATGCTATCCTCCAAAAAAAGGAAGCCAATCTGGTGGTCCCCTGCCATAAACAAACTCTACAACAGAAGTAAGAAACTGTTGCAAAAGAGAGTAAAATCCCATGAGTGGAGGAGCTCCCTTGTCAGCCTCAGTAAGAAGCTAAGATCCCTTATAAGATCCTCCAAAGCTAGCTAAGAAAACAAAATCACCACTGATTCTAAGGACGACCACAAAGAATTCTATAGCTATGTCAGGAATCTCAATGGCAACACCCAGATCTGCTCTGAGTTACAGCACAATGGCATGAAAATTACAAAACCAACTGATATTGCCAACATCCTGGCAGATAGGTTCATTGCTAACTTTACTCCACTCTCATCCCCTAAATGGCCCATATCTATATAGGAAGAATGCAGAGTCCCTGTAATCACAACTACGCAGGTAAAAGCTGCACTCTCTAAAGCCAAAAATACAGCATCCATGGGATTGGACAACATACCAGGCTGCGTTTTACATGAACTTCAGAATGAACTGGCTCCCCACCTAAGCACCATGTTTAATCATAGCCTCACATCAGGCTTTGTGCCCACTGAATGGTGCACAGCAACAGTTATCCCACTCCACAAAGGGGGAGCCACCACTGATCCCAGGAACTATCACCCTATTAGCCTGATAAGCCTGTTCTGTAAGGCCATGGAACGTATCATCATGGATCTCTTAAACAAGGACATTGGTAAACTCCAAACTCTGGACCCCACCCAGTTTGGGTTTGTGAAAGGCAGATCATGCCTCCTGAACCTGATCAACTTCTTTAAGGCAGTCACCAAAGCAATAGGTGAGGGAAAGGTGGTTAACACAGACTATCTTGACCTTGCCAAGGCTTCTGACACCATCCCCCATTCTGGAATTATAGATACACTCACTAAACTAAGTATAAATCCTTACATCACAAGATGGGTTGCCAACTGGCTCACTGACAGAACCCACACTGTAAAAGCTGCAGACTCCAAATCTGACTTCAAACCAGTGACAAGTGGAGTACCACAGGGTTCAGTCCTGGGACCTCTCCTGTTTGGTATCTACTTCTCTGAAGTACAGGCTATCACAGAAGGCCTTTGGCTAATGAAGTTCGCAGATGACTGCAAACTAGTAGCCATAGTCGAGTCCCCAAATGATGTGGACATCCTACAGAAGGGTCTCACTGAGACAGATGCCTGGTGTCAGAGACATGGTCTCAATCTCAATGCCAAAAAGTGCATTGTCATCCCTTTTGGTAAAAACTCTGTACCCACGAACTACCACATAGGCGGCAGTCTACTTAATGCCGAATGTGTGATAAGAAACCTTGGGACCCAGGTGGACAGTAGTCTCTCCTTTGATAATCACATCGCCACAGTAGTCAGGAAATCCTTCTACATGGCACACCTCATCACAAAAGGGTTCTCATCCAGGAAAAAAGAGGTAATTGTTCCCCTCTACTCAACACTCATTAGACCCATTATAGAATACAATGCCCCTTTTGGAATGTTCCTCAGCTGGAAGGACCACAGAAGTACCTCACAAAGAAGTTTACTGGTCTCAAACAGATGCTCTACACTGACCATCTCAAAAAACTCCAGCTTTACTCCGTAGCATATCTCCTACTCCGAGGTGATCTCTCCCTAACATATAAAGCTATGTTAAACCCAGAGCTGTTGAACATGCTACACCTAAAGAAATCCCAGTCCCTCCGAGTTACACGCTCTAGGGACCTAAACCTTATCACCACAATAAACAGGGCATGCTGGAGGGATAGATTCCTGCCCCAGAGACTTCCCATACTCTGGAACAAGCTACCCATCTATGTCAATGTCAAGCAAAGTTCCTCATTAGCACTCTTCAAGAAAAATCTTGATGATTGGATGGGAAATAGGAAATACACCCCCGGGATCACTTCTGTGGCTCTGCTCGACAGGGGCACAGGAAAATAACTTTCTTGGGTGGCATAAACCAGGGAACCTTGTTGGCTAGGCTTACTTAGGCCTTTGGGCCAATAGCCTAGTACCTACCTATGAACCTACCTATGAACCTATGAACACCACTGGTTATGGGTTTGCTAGAAGAGGTGCAGTCCCCTATTTTGACTGTTTGAGTTCTATCAGTGAGACAGTTTGCAACCCACCTGACAAAATATGTGGTTGATACAGATTTACCCACATCTAAAGCTTTAGTGATTATCTTGAAGAAGTCCCCAGGTTTAATAGGCATGATCTCCCCTTGACAAAGCTAACTGGATGGGATTGAGCATTTGGAAATTTCCTATACCTTTGTTTATAAGGCCCAAGATGATTTATTCCATGGCCTTGCAGATAAGGTTGGTCAGTCTAATGGGTCTATAGTTCCCAGGGTTCATGGATGCACCCCCTTTGTGCAAAGGGATGATGGTAGCTGTTTTCCATTGCACTGGGACAAAGCCAGTGCTCAGGCTGTGACTAAAAAGGGTACCCAGTGCTGATGCTAATTCCTGTTTTAACCCATGTAGGACACAGCCCGATATGTTGCCTGGTCCCATAGAGGCTGTGTTTCTGACCTTGGAGAGGGCATTTAAGACCTGCTCCTCGGAGATACCAGGTGGGGGACCGGTGTTAGGAATGTTTTGGAGTATATGTGGTGGGGACAGGGGAGTGAAGTTTTCACTGAACCTGTCAGCCAGCACATTTGCTATATCCACAGGTTCTGTTTATGTAGTACCATTAACTACTAGTTCCCTGCAAATCTGGGCCTTACCTTTAAGGTTAGAGATTTAACTAAAGAACGTTTTATGGTCACCCTTAGTTATTGAAGCTATTATGGATTCATAGTTAGCTTTGGAGTACTTCACTAGGAGTCTTATTTGCTTGTTTAACTTGAAGAGGTAGTGTTTCCAGTTTTGAGACTGTTCCTTCCTCCTTTTAGACAGCAGTTTCTTTTTCCTATTGTATAGCATATTAATGGCAGTTGTCCACCAGGCAGGTTTGTTTTTCCTTGAAGAATGCATCAACACATGAATGTAAACTTTAGTGATTAAAACATATACTTCCATGTAAATTACCATTTTTATTATGGATAATCATGGAAGACAGATGGAATAGAATACATAACCTAAACACATATGCTTACTACATACATTTATGATAATATAAGTCTTAAGGTGTGGAGTATGTAACTTACTGTAGGCATCAGGTGACTGTTGTCAGACTTCTGCGACCCTCTGGTAAAGGTCCTCCACATCTCTCAAGTCTAAGACATTATAGCAGTGGCAGACCTGCAAGGCAGTCTGGTAAATCCCAGTTTGTCTGTGTTGCTCTCTCAGTCTCCGGTTCCGGATGTCAATCATAGCAAAATTCCTGGGGCATGCTTGCATTCTCTGCTCATGTCCAGCATACACAGTAAACATCTGCATCATCTCCTCATCTATCCAGTTCAGTGTCTTGAGTCGCTGAAGCCTATTCCTGGTCGACATCATTGACATGGTTCTACATGCCTTTCTTCAAATGCCTTACAAAAATGCAGACTCTGGCCACACAAAGTTCACAGGTAACAATGGTTTGAACGAATATGTGTCAATATTACATTTTAAACTTGGCACATATAGGATGCTGGCAGACTACTGGAGGACATCTGGCATGTGTTACAGATATTCCTGTTTATTGATACCTATTGGGCATTTGTGCTGTGCATTGTACACTTACAGTAAGCTACTGGTCAATGCACCAAGATTTGAAAACTCACACAGACATTCCCTTATAGGATTCCAAAACATTGAATGCAAATGAACCAGTATGCTGTGTAAAACTATGGTTATGTAAAATTCTCTGCATTACAGTCTCCCTATTACAAAAAAGATGGCAATAGACTTCAACAATATGCATGCATATGGATACATATCTGCCACTATCAAGGATGTTTTCCCCATATACAGTTGTATGTATACAAGCAAACCAGCCTTGTGAACTACAGATGTGGAATGAATCTAAATATATCTTTGTTTATTGCAGACAAACCTATAATGTTTGCTGTATATCTGTGGAGAGAGATGACTTATTGGGCTGTCTGCAACTTGTATGTTGAGGGACTGTTTTATGGATATTCTCATTCTCCAAGGCTTAATCATATAGTAGCAGTTGTGAATATATTCAGAGGGATATATGCAACATCAGAATGCCTTTAACATTTTCGTTGTTTGTTTTTGTCATGTGTAGCCATGACAGCATATGTTGCCATTTTCATAACCTGGTGTTTTACTGCTTTGTTTATGTATAATTTTCATTAGTTGTGTTGTTTACCATATCATGACGGTCACATCTGTTATGCTGTCTCTCACTAATAATACCTGTCATGCATTCTACATTTTGAAGCAGAACTGGTAGGTGAGTTTGGATGTGTAGGTAAATGTGGCAACACTATGGTTATAGTGCTGAAGTTGTGGCACATTGGTTATGTGTTGACGTTTACTTGTCATAATATCCACTGAAATGGATTCAAATCGTACCTCTGAATATAAAACATGTCCAGAGGTATGGAATAGATTGATAGCTGTGCACATGTATACTGCTGATGATGTTAGTTCATACGGATCAGCTATTCAGCCATATTTTTTATGTTCATTCCACTTACCTCTGTGTGGCAGTGCTATAGATGACATGTGCTGTTTTGCATAGCTATGCTCAGTAAATGAGAAGTGAGGCACTCCTTTGACATATGCTTTGAACAGTGTCATGTCAATAAGTGAACCGCTATATAACTTCGAAGATATGGTTATTACCCTGTCTTCCAGATGTCAAACTGCAATATTAGAGTGAATTTTAAACATTGAACAAATGAAATAATTATAGAGGCTCTGCACTAAAATGGCCACGACCTGCTTGGATGGACAGGCAATACTGTGTGAAGAAATCATGTATGGGTGGATCTTACAAACATAATCAAAACCATGTATGGACACAATAGACCAAGGGAGGCCTGCGGGTGACATTGCTCTGACATGATCATCCATGCATGAGAATGAGGAATGACACTGGAGGTGGGCCACCACTACTGCCCCTGCATGAGCTAATAATGTTCCCTGCCTCCTATCATAACCCCTCCCAGGATTGTTAGATACCTGGGGGAGGGATTGAGGCTGGTGTTCCAGGATTTACAGGTATGGCCAACATTCACAAACATGAAGCATACAGCAATTCTTCTTAAAGGAAATTAATTGACAGTTCTTATCATAATGTTATATTTGTGTTACAGCAGCAGAACTATGCTGTGGCCATGACATCACACCTGAAACAAATGCACAATGAAAGTGTTACAGCATGTTGTCTTACTTACCCAGTACATACATAATACTGTCAGAAAGTTGTGTGATGATGTGTTTTTCAATTGCATTAACATGAGAACAGTGGCAACACATGGCAGGTATCCTGTTATTGTGATCTATATCTGTTGTGTGCTCCTGCCTCCTGTTATGACTGTGGAGTATTCTCACATAGTGTTGTTTGTCTACCATTTTAATCTACAGATACATCTTTACAAGACATGGGCCATGAATCATCAGGCCCAGGCAGACCTAGTAAAGTTGTTTGTATCACTGCTAATGTGCAACACTGTTTACTACACCTGTGATCTATGATATTAATGCTGGCTTGTTACCTGCACAGGTATATCAACATGATGCCAACACAGTTTGTCATGTAAGTGTCTCCTTATTCAGTTAGTGTGATCTGTAGCTGTTGTATGGCTCTATCTCCTGTTATGACTGAGAACTAAACTCACATATTATTTGTATCTCATTTTAAAATGCAGGTCCTGTTTCATGTCGGATGATACATAACCCAACCAGGAAGGACGTACCTGGTAAGGCAGTCTGTATGGTTTCTACATTTCAGTATTGATAACTCCATCTGTGTTCTTAATGAGTAATGTGGTCTTGTTCACCTGCGTAGGACATCTGCAATTTTGACATCTTCATTGCGCATCCGGTACATGTATATCTTATTAGCTGTGTGTTATACATCAGGTGGAATGATGTATGATGCCTTGTGTGTGCTTACTACTGAGTTGTGTATGTTTATCTCTTTAGATGACAGTGATATTTCAACCTTCACCACAGGCAGTGGAGTCAGAAGAGGACATATCAGGTAAGTTTTATTACTTGTAATGACCTTATCTGTCATATTTGCTTGACATGTGAATGACATGGCATATCTGAGGTTTATAGGGTCCCTACACCACCCACAGCCACAATGACCTAGTAAACCCATATCTTCATAAGCATTGTAGTCATATATTTACCCAAAATGTCAATCCTTTGCCGCATCATTTGATTCTGTGAATGCGTCTGACATGTGTCATCTGTCTCTTTTTGCAGCATGCCCACTACCTGCCTCCTTCAGTAGCCCATTCAATGACCCTGGGGTAGGATGTGTTGTGTATACTTCTATTAGCTGGCCAATGGCACACAGGCCACTGCATTGGGTTTATTGTCTGGTCCAGAAGGGAACAGACACGCAGTTCATGGTGCATTCTCCAATAGGATGATAATGTACATGGCCATTCTAATGATGTGGAGACATCAGATGATGGACATGATGATGACTGTCACCCACTTTACAATGCAGAGTCTGGAAATGATGGCTTACTCTTCCCAACAATGGACTAATACTGACCTTCACACTACATATGGGAGAGTAGCTGATGTGCGTGGACGTATGTTAGAGGGTGTCCACTTACTATTACAGGCACATGAATGTTCACAGTGACATCATGGCACTGACCTGCACAGATTTGCACATTCTATGGATCATGTAGCACACCAGTTGCATGTGTTACATGAAGGTCATGAGAGTGGACATGGAGATGTCATGGCAGCATCGGCTGCATGGCATGACATTGTGTTATCTGTTGCATGCTCTGCTGAAACCATTATTAGAGTGGTGCTTCAGTAGTTCCATAGAAAGCACTGAGTGATACATTCCCTAACTGTACTGAGCAGATTACCTCTAGTGGAGAGAGGCAGACGCCCACTCATTAGACCCACACGTGGCCCTCATATATCAATGTCTGAGCTGCAATGTGTATGCGCATCTGCTGTTGGTCAATCAACTGTGAGCTCAGCAGTCATATCAGACAGACACAAAGCACTACTGCTCCTACTCACACGCTGTGCCCAAAATGGTAGGGTCACCACGTCCAGATCCCCAGTACAGCACCATGAGCTGAGTGTTTCCAGATGTCTCAGGAGCAGCCAGGACCATTATGTGAGCTATCAGTGTGGGTGTCCTAAACTGCATTGGATTAACACTAATACTTGATCTGATGAATGTTCTGTTGTGTCATTATGACCCTGTGGCAATGATAAATGCTATGCTGACAACTGAGTAATCAATCTGTATGTCGTTTCTCAAATGTCTGATGCCACAGTATTTTCCTAATCAGTTATCTGACTGATGCCACAGTATTTTTCTGATCAGTTATATGACTGATACCGCAGTATTTTTCTGATCAGTTATCTGACTTATGACTTCCTTACAGCTGTGTTATATTGCACATATTTGTAATTATTATATGTTGATTTGGCCATTGATAACTGTGATGCTGTATCTGACAATCTTTTTGCTTCCATGTTTGCATTGTTGCTAATTGACATATAACCAGCACTTTTCACAGTCTTCAGCATGTTACCTTATTAATCCAGCACTGATTGCTACATTACACAGTTCCTTCTTACCTGTATGCACTGGTTTCTCTCTGTATGCATGCCAGTGTTACATATGGCATTTTAATTAGGTACTGTGCATACCTCACCCTCAACACAACATGTACTTATGTCTACATGTTTCCCTTTGATATCCCCTTCCTGAACTGCACATCCCATGGGTACCTTCCCATATCTACCAGGTCATACACACATATACACCTTTGTAACATGTTGCTGTGTCCCAAACAATGATAGACATTCCACTGGCTGCTGTGTACTGCTGGTCATTAATGCTCTGCATGACTGAACATCTTCCTACATCTACATGGGTCATGCTGCAATAATAAGCTGTGCATTGTAGTGCTGATCATACCTCGCCATCATACCGAATTCCTCTGTATTTACCAGTTTTGAGGGCAAAATAGTGGGGTGCCACGAACTTCAATTCCCGATTTTTTTTTTTTTATTTACTGTTTTAAGTTATGGCTGATGTTGTCACGTATTCCGCAACATCACCAATGTGCAGGAGCATGCATGATGCCAATGGCTTTGTGAGGCAGTGCCTGACTGCCTGTCAGACTTGGAGACTGGGTGGGAGATTAAAAAGAAATAAAAACAAAGTTCAGACAGTAATTTACAGCCATGGCACAACCTGCCATGAGTGACACTGCACAGCCAATCAACAAGCGAGGACATTGCATGACAGTGAAGTCCAAATATGTCAAAGGACGAAAAAAGCTATTAACAGTTAACCATTTTTTTATTTTATGCTCTGTAAATTAAAGTTTAAATTAAAGTTTAGATATCATGCTTCTAAGTTCTCTCTGGTGGCCCACTTGATCTACTTTTGTTACATTTTCATTACTGTGGTTGATTTGTCATGTATCGTGTTATGTGGAATATACACTACTACTTTGGTTTGAACACCATTGGATTCCTCGGGCAGTTCAGCACTATGTTTGCTGTTTTACAGTACTGAGGATGTGAGTATAATTTCTTTTTTGGCTATTTGAATTGTTATTTTTTCTTAATGTCAGTTCAGAAACATTTAGTCTGTAGATTTTGAAATGGTTTATGTAATTGCAAAGCTGTCATTATTTATGTTTGCAATAATTGTGGCACTGTGATCCCCTAACATACAAATACATGTTATTGTTTTATTTTGTGGATGAATATTGAGTTATAAAATTCATTCCTTTTCAGTGTATGTTGTTATTTATCAGGTTCATAGGTTCATAGGTTCATACTAGGCTATGTGCCCTAGGGCATTTATAAGCCTAGCCAGAGTGTGTTTGGCTTTCGCCACCCATTTTAAATTAATTTTGCTATGCCTTTTTTTGAGGTTAGTATACTGTGCCTCTGTCTAACAGTGACACAGAAGTGATAGCTGGGGTAAACCTACGATCTCCCATCCACTCATCAAGATTCCTCTTGAAGAGAGTCAATGTGGGACTCTGCCTAACCTGGACTGGGATTTTATTCCAGAGTGAAGGGAGACTCTGGGTTATGAATCTGTCCCTCCAGCATGTCCTATTTATTTCAGTGCTGAGGGTCAAGTCTCTCGAGCGTGTTGCTCGATGGGATTTGGATTTTCTGAGGTGCAGCATGTCCATTAATTCCGGGTTGGACATGGCTTTATACGTCAGGCACAGATCACCTCTGAGCAGGCGGTATGCCACTGAGTAGAGCTGGAGTTTCTTTAACCGGGCAGCATATGGCATCTGTTTGAGCCCCTTGATCCTCTTGGTGAGGTACATTTGGGGTCTTTCCAGTTGCTGCAGGTGTCTGGTAAGGTACATCCCAAAAGGGGCATTGTACTCAATTATAGGCCTGATGAGGTATGAGTAAAGAGGCACGATGACCTCCCCTGATCTAGATGTGAATCCCTTCATGATTAGGTGGGCTATATAAAATGTTTTTCTAACCACTTTGGCCACGTGGTTGTCAAATGAGAGATTGCTATCAACTTGGGTCCCCAGGTCCCTAATTACTTCTTCTGTACTTAATGGAGTACCACCTATGTGGTAATTTGTGGGCACTTTGTTTTTGCCAAAGGGGATGACTATACACTTTTTTGGCGTTTAGTTTGAGGCCATGGCTCTGGCACCAGTTGTCTGTTTCTATGAGGCCCTTTTGGAGGATGCTTGTGTCGGCTGGAGAGTTGATTATGGCTCCCAGTTTGCAGTCATCTGTGAACTTGGTCAGCCACAGTCCTTCCGTGTTGGCCTGTACCGCCGAGAAATATATACCGAACAAGAGAGGTCCTAGGACTGAGCCTTGTGGGATGCCACTTGTAACTGGTTTTGAGTCTGACATGGCTCCAGCAATTCTAGCCATGTGGGTTCTGTCCTTCAGCCAGTTTGTAACCCATCTAGTGACATAGGGGTTTATATTTAAGCTGGTGAGCTTATCTATAATGCCTGAGTGGGGTATTGTATCGAAGGCTTTTGCGATGTCCAGGTAGGCTGTGTGGACCACCTTCCCCTCGTCAATGGCCTTGGTGACTGTTTCAAAGAAATCGACCAGGTTTAAGAGGCAGGATCTGTCCTTAACAAAGCCAAACTGGGTAGGATCCAGTGTCTGTAGATCCCCAATATCTTTATTTATGAGGTCCATGATGATCCTTTCCATAGCTTTGCAGACCAAGCTAGTCAGGCTTATGGGGAGATAGTTTCCAGGATCCGTTGAGGCACCACCTTTGTGGAGAGGGACCACTATTGCTGTACGCCACTCTTTGGGTACATATCCTGTAGTAAGGCTAAGATTGAACAGTAGTTTTATGTTTGGGTTTAGCTCTTCTTGAAGTTCATGTAGGACGCAGCCCGGGACACCATCTGGTCCCATTGATGCTGTGTTTTTTGCTCTGGACAGAGCGGCTCTTACCTGAGCATCTGAGATGTCAGGGGGGCAGCACTCTGTTGGGATAGCTATTTGCCCTTTTGGTGGGGATGGGGGGGAGAAGTTTGCACTGAACCTGTCAGCTAGGATGTTGGCAATGTCTGTGGGCTCGGTGTATTTTTTGTCATTTTGGACTAATTCTGAGCATATCTGGGAATTCCCACCCAGGTTCCTAACATAACTAAAGAAAGCCTTGTGATTATCCTTAGTGTCCTGTGCAATTTTTCTCTCGAAGCTGGCCTTAGACGATTTTATGAGTGCCCATAGTTTTTTGCTAATACTGATCAGAGATGCCTTCCCTTTTTGGGATTTTGCTCTATCATGTAGTAGCTTCCTCCTTCTATTGTATAGTTTGTTTATGGCTGGGGTCCACCAGACAGGACGTCTGCCTTTGGAGGATTGGGTCTTGGTTTTATTTGGGATTGCATGACCTATGCATTCCTGAAGGTGTTCATAGAATGCATTTATAATGGATTCTGTGGTCTGGGTCGTATTTTCCACAGGCCCGGGGGCTTTGAAGGATTTCGCCTCGGTTTTGAGGTGTGTGAAATTTGCTTTAGAGAAGTTTTTCACTGTGGTTTTCTGGGCAGGGGGTGGGGTCGGGATGTGAATATCCAGTGAGATTAGTTTATGGTCTGATCTTACCAGTGAGGGATACACTTCTGGTCTGGAGCATAGTGTCCCCATGTTGGTAATGATCAGGTCCAGTATGTTTTCCCCTCTTGTGGGAGTGGTAACAAGTTGTTCCATAGCATTTGAGTTTATAAATTCTAGGAACCTTTGGGCTAGGGTGTTGGAGCTAGAGTAATGCTCCCAGTCTATGTTTGGGTAGTTGAAGTCGCCCAATATAATGGTGTTTGGAGAGACCTTCATATTTTCCAGTATTCTCAGGAAGGCAGAGTGGGGTTCCTGTGTTTGGGAGGGTGGTCTGTAGCAGGCTATAAACTGGAAAGCAGTTTTACCCACAGTTAGTTGCACATGGATAGTCTCTGATTCTTTGTGCTGTGCCACCAACCTGGAGGTGTGGGTATCTTTGACGAATATTGATACTCCCCCTCATTTTGTGGTTCGGTCCAAGTTTTGGGGCCGAAAAGCATGGTATGAGGTATAACCTGGTAGTGCTGGGGTGCTCTCGGGAGCCTTGAACCAGGTTTCTGTTACTGCACAGATATCGATGTTCTCCATGCTAAGGAGAGTTTCGAGTGCGTGCATCTTGAGGTTTAGACTTCCGGCGTTGAGTAGCATTACTCTTAGTTTCTTATCCCTTGTGATACCCATGGAGGTGGGTTTGTCTTTTGAGCCTTGCCTAAAAAAGGCACTATGGGGTAGCAAGAGCCTTTGCCAATATCCGAAAGCCCAGGGGTGACAGGTGCAAGCCGTCCCTAGCGAAGCATCGTGGCTTGTCGAGCATGTCATCCCAGGCTGACAGGCATTGGATCCCCTTTGAATGACACCAACACTTAAGACAATTGTTGAAATTGATCATCTTGTCTTCATATTGTGGCATCATTCTTGGTGAGGGTAAGATGCTACTCAAGGTCAGGGTCATACCGGCCTGGGCTACATGCTCAGAGAGCTCCTCTATGTCTCTTTTCATGTAGTCCAGGGAGGTACGTCTCAGGTCATTCACACCAGCATGGGCAATGACTGAGTCATATTTGTACTTGCCTTGGAGTGATCTGATTGCTTGTGTTATGTGACGGATCCTAGCGCCCGACAGGCAGCTCACCATGACCTTCTCCTTGTTCAGCCTGGTGAGCGGGACGTCAGTGTGCCTGACGATAGAGTCACCTATTACAAGTGTATCAGGTGTGTTGTTTAGCCTTAAGGGCTGTGACTGTTCGGCACACTGGCTTTGTGAGCTATGTGTTGCACGTGTTTTGTTTTGGGGTAGCGGTTGCTTGGGTGTCTGCTTTGGAGGTCTCTGCTGCTTAGGCAGATTTTTATTTAGAGCCTCCGAGTATGTTTTTGTGTGTTTATGTGTTTGGTTTGTTGTCGTGGTAGGTCTATGTGAGACTGGAACTGTAGTGAGTGTGGTTTCCTTCTCCTCCTGACTGGTTATGCCAGTACTGAGTTGAGAGAGCTTAGCCTCCAGTTTGGCTATATGGTTGCATCTTTCACATGTGTTGGAATTTGTTGGGAGGAGGAGAGGGTTGTCTGTGTACATGAGGCAGTTGTAACATTGCCTCAAGATTCCCAGATTCACCAGCTGGACTGGAGAGGAGATTGACAACTGACCTTTGGACATGCTAGAATAGTACTGGGAATTCCTTTATAATTGAAAAAAGGGCCAATGGGGAACAAGGTACTCAAGGGGAGTTTCTGAGGGTGTAGTGCTTTTAATTTTTTAGAGCTGACTTATATAATTGCTTTATTGAGCAAGTGCCAGGTAACTTAAATGCAATGTGTTACAGGTAACTTAAATGCAAAAACGACAAACAGTAACTTTCTTTCAAGTGAAACAAGGAAATAAGTACAGTAAGCAATGCAGATATTTGTATTATTTTGACTAATAAAACTGAATAGTGTTTGCTCATTCTTAGCAGAAAGGTTGTCTGCATTCAAGTGTGATTTTTGGATTAGTAAAACAGTTAGCTGATACTCACGGCAATTGGCAACTACTATTGTCATATTAATTTATCAAAATATCTTTTTTGTGTTATTATAAAATAATGCAGATTACCCATTTTGTGAACTTCTTCCTAGTTGAAATTGTTAGTACTTCACTTTACCTATTAACTGATATTTACACATTTTGGATATTGAAGGATGATTTGAGAGCTATAATTTGAAGTGCAGAGAGGGATGTGGTTGCCTCTTTGTTAATTCTAAGTAATTTGGAGAAAAATAAAGAACTTCCCCATTTCACATAAAGTGTTGGTCATACATTTGTGTTAAGTGACGTTGAATGCTAACATTAAATTGACAGACCATTTTAGAAGTACAGAGCGACATTTGTAAAACTGCTATGTACATGCTAGTTGAAGTGGTAGCCAAATGCTACTTTATATAAAGGAAAACTCCACCCTAGAACAAAAAAAAATCTGTTCTTTTTCACTCTGTCTTTGTTTCTTGACGAATTTTAACACCTCAAAATCACTCTAAGTGCTTTATTTGTAATTTTAGCCTGTTTTCTACAACATAGCTACCAATGTAGCAATGCGATCTTGTTCTTCCGCAACCCTTTTTCTTTCCCATAATGCTTTGTATGTCGCATGCCAGACTGAAGGAAGTGACTGTGAATTCCCATGTCATTGACTTATAATGGGAGTTGTGTGAGTCACTGTCATCTTCTATACCATCTGTAAAAGGACTACTTCTTTTCTGTCTCTAATCATCCTCATTTATGTTTGGCTCAGAGCTTGTTTTACACTTTACTTGGAAGCCATCCAGCTACAGCCAGAAAAGTAGCCAAATTGCAGGCCTTTTCTTTTCTTGTCCAAGAGGAATTGATTCTGCAAGGGTCTCTCAGTGCAGTGACAGTTTTCACACCAATAGATAGCCTAGTACCTACCTATGAACCTCTGCAGTAATATGGGGGGAGGGGACTGTCAATTCCTCTTGGACTACATAGATATAAATATAGATAGAGAAGTATATGTATTTATGTGGCTGCATTTAATCTGGAATGCTCAAATGTACAGAATGCCAATTTTATGTAAGAATAAATGCAAGAATGTCAACTTCTGTGTTAGTTTTGTTTAATTTGTGGTATTGTATGGGATTAGTACATGTCTTGATAGCAATATGTACTACGATTAAAGTTTGTTAATGAGAAGATTAAGGAGTAGAGAATATCATCACTATATGTTTTCCGTACAAAGTCACTGAATGGCTGCCCATGTGTTTCGAGGTGTGGGCCAGCAGCAGTTCCTTTTTTCTGTGATATTTTTCCCTTCTGTGTGTTTGTGTGCCTGTTTATTTGGTATACATAAAGGTGGGGGGTGAATTCCCTGCATCAATTTAGTCAACAACATTTAGTCACCTTCACAGATGGTTGACAGGTGTGGGCGATCACACAATTATTTGGGGATGGGAAATATGCCCTTCCTTGACATTGTGTGATCTCAGAGTTAGTGTGTATAATTAGCAGAGGGTGTGGAGAACACATCTGTTTTTACTGGATTGCTTTTCATGTGCCAAGGGTGGTTGTTGCTCAGTGCATACTTAAAAGCATGTCAACCTCTTTTGGTAGACATGTTGACAGTTGATGTTTGGGTGTTTCAACTATTGTCAGTACACCTATATATTGATATGTCTCTATCTAGCCATCTATATGTAGGTAGATAGATATACATAGCTGGGTGTACCACTAATAAGCAGAAACACTCAAAGTTGAATGCTAGAACATCAACTGCATATGGTCGAACTAAGGAGGTTGTCACACCAGCATGAATGCCTCCTACCTACCTAGACCCCGACACACACACACACACACACACACACACACACACACACACACACACACACACACACACACACACACACACACACACACACACCCTGCTAACTGTATATATTAACTCCAAGTTCTCACAAACACAGGGGAAAGGGCAAATTCTCCAAACCCTAGATTTGTGCAGTCTCACACACCTGTCAGTCTACTGCCTAATCGACCATGTGCAAATGACTAGGCAGCTGTAAAACTAACAATTCGTTCAGCCAGGTCATTAGCACTCATACAACTATAGGAGAAAGAGTGACAGAGATGTTAATCCGATAAGTAAAAAAATATGTAGTATGCCTTTAGATGTGATTTTTGTATGGAAAATGCACAGATAGATAGACTGACAGACATATCAATCGATGTACTCATAGCCTATACTTGTACTCCCAAAAACCGAGAAATATAAATCCATTCTATACCAAAATGTATGGATAAGTTTGTTACATCATTCTAACAAACATTACCAAAAGAAGTCAGCCTTCATGTTCTCCTGATAGAGATATTAATGGGGAAAACTACGATAAAAAACTATTAAATTGACCATAAAATATATTTCAGCCATACAATATGCATAGCACTAAGTTCAAACACAAAACTAAAATGCAAATTAGTTGTGGAGATGGGGGAATAACAAGAGTGTGTCTCTGTCGTCATCTCAACCATCTTGTAAGATAACAGCAGGTGCTGCTCATTACTTGGCTGATGTCTGCTGTAGAGTACCTGCATGGCTGCACATCTGTGAGCACGTGTGACTCTGTACTGCATCACAGTATGGTTGCATGTCTGTGAGCATGTGTGGCTCTGTGCTGCATCACAGTATGGCTGCATGTCTGTGAGCATGTGTGACTCTGTGCTGCATCACAGTATGGCTGCACATCTGTGAGCATGTGTGCCTCTGTGCTGCATCAGAGTATGGCTGCATGTCTGTGAGCATGTGTGACTCTGTGCTGCATCACAGTATGGCTGCACATCTGTGAGCATGTGTGCCTCTGTGCTGCATCAGAGTATGGCTGCATGTCTGTGAGCATGTGTGGCTCTGTGCTGCATCACAGTATGGCTGCATGTCTGTGAGCATGTGTGGCTCTGTGCTGCATCACAGTATGGCTGTATGTCTGTGAGTATGCATGGCTCTGTCCTGTATCACAGTGTGGCTGCACAACTGTGAGCATGTGTGGCTCTGTCCTGTATCACAGTGTGGCTGCAAATCTGTGAGCATGTGTGGCTCTCTGCTACATCACAGTATGGCTGTATGTCTGTGAGCATTTCTGGCTCTGTGCTGCATCACAGTATGGCTGTAGGTTTGTGAGCATGTGTGGGTCTATGCTGCATCACAGTATGGCTGCATGTCTGTGAGCATGTTTGGCTCTGTACTGTATCACATTATGGCTGCATGTCTGTGAGCAAGTGTGACTCTGTGCTGCATCACAGCATGGTTACACATCTGTGAGCATGTGTGCCTCTGTGCTGCATCAGAGTATGGCTGCATGTCTGTGAGCAAGTGTGGCTCTGTGCTGCATCAGAGGTTTGTTGCACTGGTAGGGACTTTGCATGTTCCATTGTATTTATGCACCCTGCAACCTCCACCTCAGAAACAAATGCAGATGCCACAAAGTGCCAACAGGATGGAATTAGATCTGGGAGGGGAGCCTGTGGATCTCATTTAATAAAAATTGGCTCTCACCACTGAGGGGAATGAGCTAATCCAGATCTTTCCCTGGTTTGGGAGTAAATAGATTGCAGATTCAACCCCTATGGGATAATGAATCAGCTTGCTTTCACACTCCTGGAAGAATGGATCAGTCTTTAGGGTGCAGAAGGGCAACTACTGGATGAATGATCAGTAAAATAAAAACACAAATGAATACAATATGAAGTATTCAAAAATATCAAGCAGTCTCTCATATTCACTTCAAAGGAAAAACTAGTAGAATAATTAAACAAACAGCTGTGAAAATTACCTACAACCAACCAAAACAAAATAAAAAAAATCTAAAGGAGTGCAAAGACATAAAAATAAAAAGATTAAAATGGAAAAATAGCCAATCAGAATTCAGGAGTATAATCACAACAGCATACTAAAATCAGTTAAATTTCACTAATATTACAAGATAGCTATAACCACACTTAAGGCAATAAGTTGTGTCTGTCATTGCAGCTCATTTGCCAAATACATACCATGGTTAATTGTGAGTTATCAGTGCAAGTGTGCAGGGGGAAGCAAACATTTGATAATATTTTAATGACTGGATTGATGGGGTGGAATAAGAGAAACATAAGTACTGAATTAGTTTGGATGTAGGGAATGCATTCAGTAGAATGGATCTCTATTATTTGACAAAGGTGCATTTGGATTTTCAAATGAATTTGTTGAGCAAACTATTAATTTATTCTGATTCCATAGCCAGAATTAGAATTCACAGGGCACTATCATTGCTGTTTATGCCACAATGTCCACTATCATACCATCATTGCTATTTATGCCACATTGTCGACTATCACACCATCAGTGCTGTTTGTGCCACATTGTCCAGTATCACATCATTGCTGTTTATTCCACATTGCCCACTAACACACCATCATTGCCATTTATGCCACATTGTTCACTAACACACCATCATTGCAATTTATGCCACATTGTGCATTATCACACCATCACTGCCATTTATGCCACATTGTCCACTATCACACCATCACTGCCATTTATGCCACATTGTCCACTAACACACCATCATTGCCATTTATGCCACACTGCCCACTATCACACCATCACTGCCATTTATGCCATATTGTCCACAATCACACCATCATTGCCATTTATGCTACATTGTCCAATATTACACCATCACTGCCATTTATGTCACATTGTCCACTATCACACCATCAGTGCTGTTTGTGCCACATTGTCCACTAACACACCATCATTGCCGTTTATGCCTCATTGTCCACTATCATACCATTACTGCCATTTATACTACATTGTCCACTATCACACCATCACTGCCATTTATGCCAAATTGTCCACAATCACACCATCATTGCCATTTATGCTACATTGTCCAATATTACACCATCACTGCCATTTATGTCACATTGTCCACTATCACACCATCAGTGCTGTTTGTGCCACATTGTCCACTAACACACCATCATTGCCGTTTATGCCTCATTGTCCACTATCACACCATTACTGCCATTTATACTACATTGTCCACTATCACACCATCACTGCCATTTATGCCAAATTATCCACTATCACACCATCATTGCCATTTATGCTACATTGTCCACTATCACACCATCACTGCCGTTTATTTCACATTGTCCACTATCATCTATTATTTTTGCCTTATATTAGTAACCAGTGGTGGCAATGACAAGAAAATCTAAAATGCAAGGTTGTCAAACTGGAAAAGGAAAAAGTGAAAATATCTCTGCAAGTGTATGATGCTCTTATATATCTGGTAAGACCCAAGCAGGGTTTGCATTTTTTTTCAGTTAAGAAATTTTGGGGTTATTCTAGGGTTATAAGCTTATTAAAATTAAGATGAAAGTGAGCGACATAAATTATGACCTCCCCTGGAAATGTAAATATAAATAAGGATTTCTATTGGAAACACCATACATTAAATATTTATGAATTTGGTTAAACAATGTTTACATGATTTGTACCATTGGACATATGGCGAAGGGACTGAAAATAAACTGCATGAAATGTAAAGTGGTGTGGTTGGATCTAGATGAAAGAGTTCAGGTGATACATTTCTTTATTGTGCTTGTGTTAGCTTTACTATTGTATGCTTCCCAGTCTTTTTCAGCAGATATCCTACATGATTTTTTAATATGTTTAAAAATGGTGAATGATTTCATTTGGGATGGTAAGAAGCCTAGAGTATTGTGAAATGAACGGGTGGTTTCAAGGGATGTCATTGATTTGGCATCCTGGATCCTTGCTTGTAGCATATTGTGGTGTGATGAAACTATAATATTTACTGCCAATTGTTTTATACAGAGTGAAGTGAAAGTATTAGTAAGGAAAAAATAATAATGTAACATTTTGGCCATATAATCAAAAGAAGAGAGAGTCTCCCAATGTGCTGAAACAGGCAAACTGGGACTTTAAGGCTACTGACCAGTTATATGGAGTTGAAATCATGGACAAACTGTTCTTTGCTTAGTAGACTTGGAGTAAGTGACTACAAGTAAGACAAACATTTTGTATGCATAATGATCTGAGACTAGAATATGTATGGACGGTTAACACAGTTCAGGAATTATTCTGGAAGCCATTCCACTATTATGGGATGCATTGTAAATGGAATCAAGGAGAGAATTTAATAACTAAAGGATATTAATAAGACGTATAAAGCCCTGAGAGAATTAAAAGCCAAAGTAGTGTTAAAATAAAGCAAAATTAGGAAGCAAATACAAAGGAAGATTTAGAGGAAGAAATGTAGGGACCAATTTGTGAACTGCAAAACTATTTTATACAGTTTAAGAAGTTTAGAATTTTTGCCAGCTAGTACACCCCAGTTATGCTGCAACAAATGTTTCTTCAACCTGACGTAGCATGATGATGTGTGATGCATGTGGACATGGGTTATGGGAACATATCTCTGCATCTTGTATGTGGCTGAGAGGTATACATTTGACCTGTATTAATTACTGCAAAGAGTTGCCAACAAGGCAGTGATTCTTATTAAGTAATTACTGTTTTTATGGTAAGATCGGTCCTTGCAAGGAATGCGCGAGCACTAGTATATCTGATGATTCTAGCTAGAAAAGTTATAACCGGTCAATAGAAATCTAAAGATCCCCCAGATATATGGGAATTAGCAGATCCCATACAGGAGTTTGAACCAATGGGAAAATAGAATTAAGCAGAAGAACTCTTTAAGAATTTTATTTTTAGATACTTACTGAGATACGCCTATAAAGAATTGTTAATTATTAGAATATGCAGCTACTGAGCTGTGTAAAATATTAATTTTACACTGTTTTTTATGGTAGATGAATGAGTTTTAAGAATTGAGTTATAGTGGAGCTGTGCACAGGAAACTCAAAACTGGATGAGAGACTTAGCCAAAATTAAAAATATGGGTAGGATTATTATTTTGTACACTTGTTAATAGGTAGTTGCACTAGAGATTAGTGTCCCTTTGGTGGCAACTCAGGAACATTGATTAATTTATTTGCATGACTGCACAGTAGGCAAATGGAAGTGGAAAGGATCGAATTCTATACCTTGCCCATAGCGTTCTTCTTGTTAACAGTTCAGAGCCTTAATTCTCTGTATTAACCATCAAACTGCCAGTTGTTTGAAGAAATACCAGACTGATATTCAATCAGATAAATATAGATGTTTTGCATTAGATAAATACAATGTTCATATCATACAAAAATGCAGTTTAGTGCATTGTTGTTATTATTTTTATTATTTTCCTGAATGATGTAGTCAGTTAATATAGCATTTCTAGTTAGTGTACTTTGGTGACAAAGGTTCTCTTTTTTATGAGAAAGAAAAACTATTCTGTCTCCAAGCAGATGCCTGGAAAGAATTCAGCATTACCAGTACATTTACATTTTACATTTCATTAACTTCATTAACAATTATTTGCATAATATTATGATGAGGCACCAGCCAGTGGAGTCTTTTAATGAAATGTTGTCCAGTATTCATAGAAGATAGTGCAAATGTAACAGGGGTATTCCTAATGCTTACAAATGCACATTGAAAAGGAAAGATTAATAGAGACCAATTATGCTAATGCAAAAGGTCTTAAAATAAGAGATTCAGATGAGAACTTTGCAATTCATAGTCCGTCTGTGCAGTACGCACATCACCTGCTAAGCTAAATGTGTTGCTTCACCTTTGATATCCGACTTGCAGTCCATCAGCTTGCCCCCAGTCATCCTTTCAGTAGTTTGTCTCAATATGCACAAGCAATTGTATGACAGAAAAATTTATTATTTTCCCAGCAACCCCTCCATTAATTTGTATTAAGTATGCGCAAGCACTAAAATGACACAATAAATTATTTTGCCCAGCGATCACTTCTGCAGTCTGACCATGTATGCACAAGCACTTCCCAGACGCAGCAATGAATTATTTCTCCAAGCAATCATTTCAGTAACATTTCTTAGTATGCACAGATACTAAAATAAACATTTACCCAAGTAACCCCTACAGTAATATGCCCAGGTATGCACAAGCACCAAAGGAAACATTCACCCAAGCAACCTCAGCAGTTTATTACAGGATGCAGGCATTCACTCACACATAGAGTAGACATAAGGCCAGTTTGGAAGATTATCAATCCATGGTGGTATTTCTTTCAGATCTTGGAGGAAAGTGAATTCCCAACAAACACCTGCCCAAGCATTGGAATGTCTTGCAGACTGCACAGAACATACTGTAGACAAGAAAACTTGAAAAACCAAGCACTGTATACCAGCAATGTTACTGCTCTTTCCCTGTGATACCCACTGCCTAGTTCAGATTTATCAGAAATTACTTTGCTGAATCTTAAGTCATGCTTGCTGGTTATAGATTTCTTGAAAACCAATTTTTTAAATATTTATTGCCAACTGGGTTTCCTATTCCATCCATTTCCATTTCCGTCTGAAAAACATGTTTCCAAACAGTTGAAGTCAGTGATAATCCCTTTATATCAGTGCAGTCCCTTCAACTATCTTCAGTCCATCTATTTTTTACAAACCCTTTCTGTAAAATATTGGAGAACTGTGTACACTCCCAGGCTTATCAGTATACCTGCACTCACAGCTTACAAACTCCTAACCATCGCCTTTGTGCCATGGAAATGACAGAGCCGTCCTTCATGTGCTTATCTTCTGAATTTTGCAATGCCATTACTGTCAGTACTTTCTTTCTTCCATGGCTTTTCTTCTTCTAAGCAGTCTTACTGCCACTGGCCCCTGTGATTCCCCATGTGATCCAATGGCTCTGTGGCTACTGTGAGGGCAGTCTGAGGTTGCCAGATGGTATAATACCACTTTTGCCATCTGCTAGTGACTGTGGATGTTCCACAGGACTCTGTGATTGGTTTATGTCTAGCTACTAACTTTTTAAATGGTGTGGAATCAGTATGGTGTTGCCAGGGTAATCTAGAATATTGGTATTTTGATACTGCTCTGTCCAATGTATAAAGTTTCAACTATGGATTCAGTACTTCAGCATAGCTTTACCTCTTTCTAACTCTGGTTGTTTAGTCTGGGTCCGTAGCTTAAGATCTTCCAGTTAGAATGCATACCCTGTGCATATACTGACCTTTCCTTCACGTGTTCCAGAATTGCTTTCTACTGCAATAGATCATTTACACATTCAGGATGCAAAATCAGCAAAGCTTTTTGCTACAAAAGAAAAAAAAATGAGCCTTGCTGTGCTGTACAAGTTGAAAGTTTTTATGATTAACTACACCAGGAAAACTTCAGCCAGTGTATACTTGCTGCCAGTCTCTTGTGTGCTTTCAATGTAGAACAAAACTCACACCCACTATGCTTTAATCTAAGATGACCTACACCAAGGCCTTCCCAGAAGTTAGATAACAATGAGTGCTGCCTAATATAAAATTAGTGACACAATTACCAATATAGCAAATTATAGACTGAGTCTTCTAATACAATG
Organism: Protopterus annectens; assembly: GCF_019279795.1. NCBI lineage: Eukaryota > Metazoa > Chordata > Ceratodontiformes > Protopteridae > Protopterus > Protopterus annectens. The sequence continues at coordinate 1,270,645,328 of NC_056746.1, read as the reverse complement.
TCAGCTGTCCCTTCTTTATGATTCAATCAAGCAAATGGTGAAAAGATCACACAGGCAATATATTCAGAAGACACAGTGGTGCAGCGGTAGCATTGTCACCTCACAGCAAGAGGTTTTGTGGTTCAATCCCCAGCTGGGGTGCCTTCTTTGCAGAGTCTGCATGTCCTCCCTGCATTTGTATGGATTTCCTCTGGGTGCACTGGTTTCCTCCCACCTTACAGAGACATGCATCTGGAGTGTTTCTCCCCAGGGATGCCACTAAAAATTGACTTTGTTCCAAGTTGTACTTTCCTGGTTAATAAAATTCAGTAAAAACTGCAAGAAAGACCCAGCCAAGCTGATGTTTTCATTGTAAAATATCTGCCATGAAGACTAGATGTTGTTTTAGGATATGTTACAGGCAACTTACTGTGTATGGACATCAGGCTTTTTTTAAGTCCTGTGTTTCTAGAGTACAGTCAAACATCCACTTATGCTGTATTGATGTGGTCAATAAATGTCCAAAACATGACATATCTACAGTCAGTGGGGTTGACTTTATAGGTCTGAATGTCCCCATAAAAACGTAAGAAGAAAAAGTCATGGCCATTCAGAAGCCATGGAGCTAAAACACTGATTGTATATCTTAAGGAGTCATTTGCAAATATCCCATGGGCGCCCATTACAGGAGGTTTGAGGTATTTCAATTGAAGACTCTAGCTTGGCTGGTCTTTCTTGCAGTTTTTACTGAATGGTTTCTCTGTATTACCTTTTTACCCATTGTTTGGATGTTGTTTAGAATATTTTGCAGGCAGCACTGTGCTTATGGACAGAAGGTTTAGTTTTAAGCCTTGTGTTTCTAAAGTATAGTTAAACAATCTACTCGATATTGATGAGAAAAAAGGCTGAGTATAGCCAAGCAATCCTCTTAATACTGACATGGTCAGACAAAAAAGGTCTACAGCTACTTGGGGTTGGTTTTATTGATTTGAGTGCACCTTAAAGACTTAAAAAGTTTAAAGTAAAAAGTCACGGTCATTCAAAAGCCATGTAGCTGAAACACTTGCATGTCCTTAAGGAGCCATTTGCGTATATCATAGGAACCTGCACTACAGGAGGTTTAAGGTACTAGAAAGTGAAGAATCTAGCATTAATTTGTGATTCAAGGGATTCTGGGACATGACAAATAAGTTGGAGGAAGATCCAAACATGTTCAGAACTGTGGGTCCACAGCTTTTGAACCACAACAAATAGCTGAAACGTTCATTCAGCACTTTTCGTCTTTTTTTCAGTAAAAACTTGAAAGCATAGCAGTATGCCTTTGGTTTCTCCCAGCTGTTGGAAGCATGTTTATCCAAAGTATATTCATTGTGATATGAAACTTGTAGATACAGCCAGCCAGGGTCCAGTGACCTACACCCTATGTTTCTGATGGAACAAAATGACATTAACACCCTTTTCTCCTTAGTTGTGGTCCTCGATCTGTTCACAGTAAACATATTTAACTGAAGCGCTTGTCTTTTACAGGACTGATTATACCACAATATACAGTGTCCTGGATATCTTTGCTGGAGATGTTGATATTATCTTTCTTGCCACACAGCTATGTAATGCAAGTGACCATAGTCATTTTGCTGCTATCACTGCAGAGGAGCTCTTGGTCCTGTGTTTTAAGGATCATGACTGTATGACATTTTGTAGCCCTCCAGTTCCTGATGTTTACATCCAAAACAGCTGTTGTGCCAGCTATTAATATAAGGTTACATAACATAAAATAGCCAGTGTGGGATATACACAGACACAGGCCCATGTGTGCATCTGTGCAGTCTGGCAGTTAGCAGAGGATTAAGACTACGAGCTGTAAATGAACTGCTTCCTGTAATCCATCTTGATTCTGTCAGCCTCCATTTACTTACTGTGTGACTCATGAGCAAGTCATTTAATGAAACAGTGCTCTAGAACAATTGGGAAATCAGGCTAGTCTCCTCAAGGGTCTGTTTCCTGGACTGCATTTCTAAAATCTATCTATGACTCAAACCATGTGGCATCTGTGCATGAGATGGGCATATGTGTGCCTTCACCGTCTCATCAATCACGATGGTGCAGTTGTGCAGTGGTAACATTGTTGCTTCACAGCAAGAGGTTCTCTGGTTCAATTCTCAACTTGAGTGCCTTCTGTGCCGAGTCTGCATGTCCTCCGTGCATTTGTGTGGGTTTCCTCTGGGTGCTCCCGTTTCCTTCCATGTTTCAAAGACGTGCATCTGTAGCATTTCTCCCTAGGCCTCCACTGAAAATTGGCTTTGTTCCAAGTCAGACTTTCTCAGTAAATAAATGTTAAATAAATAATATAAAATAAATAAATAAATTCATGTTGCCATGTCAACCAGGCAGCAACAGTAGAGATGTATCATTACTAAAACAATGCTGCTGGAGTTACTCAGGTGTAACATGCTGCCACTATGTTACATAATAAGAATCGGATTATCTAGTCTTCCTTTCAAGTGCATTTGATATTCTAGCTGTTGTCCTTCTGTCTATTCCCTCATTCCATTCCTAGACTTGTTCCATGCTGTTTCAAATACCTGTTTGACTTACACCTTCCCCACTCTTTTTGGTAACATATTGTATGGGTCCACAGTACTCTTAGTTTGTTTCTTTATACCTCTACATTTATTGCATCCTCTTCTAAATCCTTTCGGCTTAGACTGTCCTTGCCATATCTTGCTGTCAAGAGTGGGTGTACGCATATGGGGTAATTTTATCCCTCCTAGTTCCTAATGAAAAGATCCCCCCTTTCTCTAATCTCTGGTCACACCCATTCAGCTCTACCCATTTTATCCTCCTGTGACAATCTGATTTATTTATTTATTTAACATTTGTTTACTGGGAAAGTCCGACTGGGCACAGGTCCTTTTTCAGAGGAGGCCCGGGGAGAAAAGCTCCATGAGTAACAGTAAATTTTAATGCACAAATTACAAAAATCAATAAAGTATGAAGTAAGCAAAATGTAGTATACATAAGAAAATACAAATTTGTTACATCATGACAACAAAACCTAGGCTTTGAACTTAGGTAGTACTATTTGTAAAGTATGACTTATGTCAAAATATATGGTTAAGACAGGCTGGTAGGAATAAAGATTAAACACAGGGGAAGAAGTTGAATATGGTTGGGCATACAGTGATGTATCAGAGCATTCACGAGGGGTAGTACAGCAACATAGCCACTTATTTTTTAGGTAAGCTTTAAGTGATGGCTTAAAGTGGTTAGTGGATGAGATTGAGAGAATGGAGTTAGGAAGGCAGTCCCATATACGAGATATATAGTTGGAAAATACAGATTCTCCTGCAGTGTTGTTGACCTTAGAGACAGTGAGTAAGTTCTTATTGTTAGAGCAAAGTGGTCTGCTGGAACTGTAAGGAAGGATAAGATTTTGTAGTGCAGGGATTCTGGTTGGTTGTGTTACGATTTTGTGAGTTAGAGAGAGTTGGTTGTAAAGAATAATGTTGAGAAGTTCAAGCCAGTCTAATATGATTAAAGCTGTATAATGATGTGTTCTATATGGGTAGTCAGATGCACACTTAGCAATTTTATTATAACATGCTTCTAGCTTAGATAGGTCAGTTTTCCTAAGATTAGTTAAAACAGAAGAGGCATATAATAGAGTGGAGAGTAGATGGGTTTGTGCTAATGTAATTTTGGCCATTTTGGTAGGGAACCTTTTGTGCCTGTATAGAGTTCCAATTTTCTTATGGACTTTTTTTATTGTTAGGGAGACATGTAAGTCAAATTTTAGGTTATTGTCTATTTCCACTCCAAGAAGCTTTGTATGGGTTGTTGGGGAGATGACAGTATTGTATTTGGCTATTATGTTAAATGTTGGGCATGAGACAGATGCCTTGTTAGGTTGGAAGAGTAATAATTTAGTTTTGTTTGGGTTCAGGATTAGATGGGCATTGGCTAACTATGTTTCAACAGAAGTGAAAGATTCCTGTGTTTGAGAATGAAGAGCTAATAGAGAAGAGGCAGCACAGATCAGTGTTGAATCATCTGCATACTGTATTATAGAACCATGTGGAGTAGCTGTGTGTAGATTATTAGTAAAGAGGGAGAAAAAGAGAGGAGGGCCTAAGATTGATCCTTGTGGGACACTGATGGATAAAGGAAGGCGTGGAGGTAGGTCACCCTGCCATAGAACAGATTGTTGACGGACAGATAAATAGTTATTAAAGCAAGATGTGGCAGATGGTGAGAAGGATAGTTCAGTTAGTACATCTATTAGTTTGGAATGGGAGACCATATCAAAAGCTTTTCATAGGTCTAGAAAGATGGCAGATACAAAGTTGTTGTTATTCCTTTGATGGTTTACAGTATTAGTGAAGGATAAGAGAGCAGTAGTGGTACTATGCGATGGGCGAAACCCATGCTGAGTGTTTGAGAGAAGGTTATTTGTTAGTAAGAATTTCATGACCTGGAGATGAATACACCTTTCGAGTAGCATAGAAAGAGGTGAAAAAATAACTGGATGATACTCCAGCAATCAGATATCTTCCCCCCTGTATGGACCCCAGAACTGCCTAGTACTCAAGGTGAGGCTTGAGCAATTCCCAGTAAACAATAGTTTTGGGCAGTCAATACTATATTTACAGTACTACTTCTGCAATTGGACATAAATTATACTGAATTTATAGGATGTCCTACAGCTATTTTGCATTTGTTTTGTTTTTCTAAGCAAACATATTCGTAGGTTTGTTATGCAATCCCCCAAAACAAAGAGCTACTGCCTTACTGTAGCTACCCCAAAATGTATACCTATAAAACCAAGATTCCATGTAGTAGTACAAGGTTTCCTTGTTTTGAAACTGTTAAAACTGGAGTCATTCCAACTTGTAGCTGGTCTCTTAATTACCAGATCCTGTGCTAACAGCTTAGATCAATTTTGCCTTCATAATCCTTACTCAAAATACCAGAAAGTAAAACTATGCACCAAGAACTATTGTTTCACTTTCATTGTCCTAAGGCATAGGGAATTTCTTCTCCCTACCCTTTAAAGAATCTGATTATGCACCAAACTCAGATCAGAATTTAAAACTACTCTTTTAAGAGCTGCCGTGTGTAGCCACTCCCATATTCAAAATAATGTATGGCCATTGGAGTCTAAAGTTCTACTCAGATAGAGTCTGTCATTTCTTTAAAATATATTAAATTCACATTCCATGCAGCTGAGCTATATTATCCTTCCAATTCACCCAGTTCTCAAAACTAGTGTTTTAAAAACAAAGCAAGACAATGCACTGTTCTATTTTGCTCGCACTACATATGGGGGGGAGGGTTACATATTGGTTAAGGTGTTTACTGTACAGGGTTTGATTCTCACCTTTGGGGAAAAATGGCTAGACTTAAAAAGACCCTGGGGTATTCACCTATGAATGTAAATGCCTCCTTTAAATATGTAGAGACTTATTCAGCCACTCTGTGAGAATCTTGTTGAACAAATCCCATTCTTTGAATGGATTCTATAACCTCCTTTATCAAAAGTGTAAAACTTGAGTCATTTTTCTCCTCATTGCATAGATTTTATTACCTATGTGGCTGTCAAGCATTCAAATATTTTGTACTTGTCTGACTTGTGTGAAAATAGTCCAAGTAGAGCAGTGCTTTACCATGAAAAACAAAAGTAAGTGTGTGATTAAGTAGGTAGATAGATAGATAGATAGATAGATAGATAGATAGATAGATAGATTTATAGACAGATAGCTAGATAGGTAGATAGATAGATGGTTTCCTATCAAATAGTCAACACTTATAAGATAGACCCACCTGAAATGTCAACTAAAATGTTGAACACAGAAAGTCGAGAAGGTCAGAATGTCGCAAACACACTTCATGTTGCAAATTCGACCTTTCTTGACATCCATGGTGTGCAGTCCGATACTGCACACCACGTGAGGTGATGATTTTGCAGAGGGGTAAGCCCCCATGTGGGTCTATATCACATTATCGAAATTCCAAAATGTCAAACACCATAAGCTCGACCTTGGAATCTCAAAATGTGATATACTCAAACGCTTAGAGCAGCAATTTTTTTCCAAGGGAAAAAAATTTGCTGTTCCGAGAATACATACACACAGCACAAGCACACCAAAATACATAATCCACACATACACACTTCACAGAACTCTACACTAAACCGTACATACACTACTAGCTATCCACTTACCTTAACCCAACCCTAACCCTAAGGTCCCTAACTATCGCACACTCACTAACCCACTCCCTAACCCTAAGGTCCCTAACTAATGCACACTCACCTTACCTGCTCCCTAACCCTAAGGTCCCTAACTACTGCACACTCACCTTACCTGCTACCTAACCCTAAGGTCCCTAACTATCACACACTCACCTTACCCGCTCCCTAACCCTAAGGTCCGTAACTATCGCACACTCAACTTACCCGCTCCCTATCCCTAAGGTCCCTAACTATCATGCACTCACCTTACCTCAGTTCATTTGCATACATACCTTAACCTGGTCTGTCACCTTCGCACCACAGTCGAGGAAATAGCGAAGCCACAGAAACGGCCCACTGAATACTTTCCCTAGGAAAGTATTCAGTGTTCTGCAGCTTCGCTATTTCAAGTGTTCACTGAATTGGGGTCGATATTATAACATTCTAAGTTTTAAGACTTTGATGTTATAATATAGACCCCCCCATACACCCCCCCCACAACTCCTGCACATTATATATTCAAACTCCGAGATCGCACTACAGTGGGGGAAAATAGTAACTTTCCCATCCCTACTGTACCGTGATCTTTAGTAACAAGATTGACTTAATCTGTGAAAATGAACTGTGCATTCATTGAACTGAGATTCGCACAACTGAAGGTTTGGCAGCACGGCTCAGCCAATCATTATTTGACATCCGGTGGTCAGAGAACCTTCCCTCAAAATTTTAAATGTAAACTGATTTATAGATAGATACATAGATTTATAGCTAGATATGTAATGCTCTTGTTGTTGTGTTGTAAGATATTTCTCTACCTCCATTATTTCAAAATGATTCATTCTGAAATAGTGCAGATTCCCTCCTGGATGTACTATGGAAGGAATGGTATACCAACGCCTCTGGTTTTCTTGCCAACTTGTGCCATCCCAAGTGCTGCTGCTATACTTCAGCAGAATATACCCCCTGCCCCCTATTCCTGCCTTATTACATAAGTACTATGCAGCCAGCTACTCCTGCCTTTCTGGCTCAAATGGTGAAGGAACTATAGGAAAATGTGCAAATGGTCTAATTGATATCACTGGCCTTTTCTCTGTTAAGATGTATAAAGCACAAAGTTGTCGCAAGGACAGAGTCATGCAGGCAAGACAATTAAACAAACAGCTGATCAGGATTGGATACAATTTTTCAGTCTAATTAAGGTTTATTTTCCCAATGATGTCATTACATTTTTAACCACCTGCCACTTCAATCTTGCTCTGATCTGTTCCTATGCTGACTACTGCAAATGCAGCCATTTTGTTATTATAGCTCTGACAGAAGTACTTTAGATAGTTGAGAATGAGATTATCATGTCTTCCTCTTGGTGGCACTACTGAGAAAAGAGGAATATTTTCTGTCTAAATTAAGAAATGTAAAATCATATCTGGCATCTGCCCTCCCATATCCATGCATGCATTCACTCACACTTCAGCCATGGCTACAGGTAGGCTTTATGGGCTCAGCAAGAGTCCCCCCCCCATATGGGGCATATGTGTGACTCTTACTCAGTCCATAAACCAAGATAGGCTTTATGGGCTCAGCAAGAGTCACCCCCCCCCATATGGGGCATATGTGTGACTCTTACTCAGTCCATAAACCAAGAGTCACATCTATGCCCCTTGTGGAGGGGGTGCAACTCTTGTTGTGTCCATAAAGCAAGAGTCACCTCCTCCCCCACATGGGGCATATGTGTAACTTTTCTTTCATTACAAAACTGTTATTTAGCATTCTGGTCCTTTTCAGACTTATGCCCGACTCTCTTTCCAAGGTAGGAAAAAGACCTGCTCTTAGAATTCTACGCTTCCTATTTCTGATCTCAGTGCCCAAGATAATTTCTAAACCAGATCACTAGCACTACAAAAAGGAATCAAACAAATGTGCTCATCATTCAGTGGGTCATTGCCAAGTTGTTTGTTTAAAATAATTAGAAACACAGTGCGTAATTTGACCCCACCTGTCATCCACCTTCTTTAAATGAAGAGTATTTATCACAGGTAAAGTAAACTCAAATACAGCAAGTTGCATGCTTTCTTTATATTTATTCTGATTGTTGAAACCCATTAGGACGTAAACAAAAAAACTGCTAAACAACTTTCATGGGTATTTATGAGCCCACTTAAAGTACTGAAGTACAGGCCAACACTAAGGGACTCTGGCTAACAAAGTTTGCAGATGACTGCAAACTAGGAGCCATTATTGAATCCCCAAATGATGTGGATATTCTACAAAAGGGCCTTACAGAAACAGATGCCTGGTGCCAGAGCCATGGGCTCAAGCTTAATGCCAAGAAATGTATAGTTATCCCCTTTGAAAAAAAACATGTACCCATGAACTACCACATAGGTGTCAGGACACTAAACATCGAACGTGTGATGAGAGACTTAGGGACACAAGTGGACAGTGGTCTCACTTTCGAGAACCACATCGCCACAACAGTCAGGAAATCCTTCTATGTGGCACACCTCATCACTAAGGGCTTTTCATCCAGAAAAAATTAGGTCATTGTCCCACTGTACTCATCCCTCATTAGACCCATTATAGAGTATAATGCCCCATTTGGTATGCACCTCACAAGACATCTGCAACAGCTGGAAAGGCAACAGAAATTCCTCACTAAAGTAATTACAGGCCTAAAGCAGATGCCATATGCTGACCATCTAAAAAAAAACTCCAGCTATACTCTGTGGCATATCGTCTACTCAGAGGCAATCTCTGCTTAACATACAAGGCCATGTCAAACCCTGAGCTGTTGGACATGCTCCATTTAAAGAAATCCCAATCCCTCAGAGCCACACACTCCAGGGATCTAAACCTTATCATCACAGTGAACAAAACATGCTGGAGGGATAGGTTCCTGACCCAGAGACTCCCCATACTCTGGAATAGACTGCCCATACATGTCAAGCAGAGCGCCTCATTGGCCCTTTTCAAAAGGAAACTTGATGATTGGATGGGAGATAGGAAATTCACCCCAGGGATCATGTCAGTGCTCTGCTAGACAGGGGCCCAGAGAAGTAAATATTGTGGGAAGAAATTTCCAGGGAATTTTTATGGCTAGGATGCATAGGCCTTAGGGCCGATAGCCTAGTACCAACCTATGAACCTATGGAATCCATTGGCAGTTAGCCAAACTATTTAGAAAATGTATAGCATTTACCAGTTAGTGTTTAAAATACATGGCATCTGTAGCAGTGTTCACCAAACTTAAGCTACAGAGAAAACTTAGGATTTCCTTGCAATGGCAGTTCCATGGATCTATATTACTTAACTGAACTGTCAGAATGTTGAGTACCCTTCCATCGACACCTAAGTGTCGAATGTCCTCTTCATCGAATGGCCACATCATCGATTTCTTTCCAAGGGAAAGAAATCGGTAGCCCAAATACACACGACACAATTTAACAAATACTATGAAGTGGGGGGGCTTCGCCAACCACACCCCCTACACACCCCTTAACTAAATATGTTAACTCTGGGACTGCACTACAGCAGGGAAAAGGGCAGCTTTCAAACAACGGCCAAACAATGTCTTTCCCTTGGAAAGAAATTGATGATGTAGCCGTTCGCTGAAGAGGACGTTCGACACTTAGGTGTCAATGGAAGGGATGGAAGGGTACTTGACATTCTGACAGCTCGAGTAAGTAAGATACAACCCCAGGTCCACCCCCCACCCCCATTGCACTTGTTTTATTTTCATCTCTTGGTCTGTGTAACAGGATTATAAAAATGTGCAGTGCATGTTTGTATGAAGGAATGTAGGAAGGCCCATAAAACTCACACTCTATCTGTATTACATATACCTTTTGAGAGCTTACATTCATTTACAACCATCATCATTGAAAGAACCAAATATATTTAAACAATAGGTTCTATTTAACTGTTAAATGAACTGTTAAATGCAATTAGGCAACAAATGAAACTGTTTCCATCCTGTAGAAAAATGCAATTTAGAGACATATTAGCCACAGTGAGGAATGACCTCATTGTCAGTTAATTTGATTCTCTCTGAGTCACCTTTAGCTACTGCGAGTACAACTCACCACTTTATTTTGGTAGTCAACACAGGCACCATAGGCATCCTGTTGGCAGAAGCATCCTCACACTCTCACACACACACACACACACACACACACACACACACACACACACACACACACACACGCACACACACGCACACACACACACACACACGCACACACACACACACACACACACACACACACACACACACACACACACACACACACGCACACACATGTACTTCTTAACTGTCAAAAAGTTGGTAGAATGTCCTGATTTAGCAGCTTATTTTTTCCCTGCCCTTCATACAACATTGGTGATAAGTTGATCAATTATAGCAGATTTTGAATTTTGTTCTTCCTATTGATTAAATGTATCCAGATGCAAGACTTGTTACTATGTTAACTTTTCACGTGAGTTTGAAGAATACATAAAAAAGTTCTCACTGGCATCATCTAGTGTTCCTCTCAGCTTGGTTCGAAAGCTACCCCCACAGAGATATCACCCTATCCCTCTCACATGTCCCTGATTTTACAGACAGCTCCTACTGTAGTCTCTGATAGCTGCCCTGTCCTTCGTAATTCACAGACTGTCACAATCAGTGAATTATTCCAGACATTACAGATTTATACTTCTTATTATGTTAGATAAATCACTGTACTAACAGGTCAGTTAGTATAGAGGTTAATACTACTCATTTCTGTGGTAAAAGTTAAAGGTTTGCAGCTTTTTTCCTCCCCTTTTACTGTACTGTTTTTTTGCCAAGACTTAGGTAATATTATAGTAGTACCCCTGGTGTCCTGTAGGGGTGCAGGGGATTAAGCTGTGTGTCAACATGCAATGGCTACAGGGTTTGAATAATTTTAAGTGCCTTTAAGGCATTCTATATAGAATATGTTTGATGTCTGGTGTTCTTCCTTACCCATATCTTTGGGCTGCAAAACTTTGTTCTGTTCATTTTTAAATGCATTTAAGGCATGATAACAAGAGTTTTTGCTTGTGTCTTGCATCCCTGCAATGTTGCAAGATTTGCTCATTAGTTGAGGAGTGTGTGACGAACCTCCAAAATCAAACATACACATGCACAGACAAACACACCCATACACACACAAGCACCAGCAGTATCTGTCCACTAAACTTGCCAGCACTTACCTCTACATAATTAAGCGAGCATAAACTTTTGGCTGTGTTCATTAAAATGGATAGTCAATGTTCATAGAATCACTCAGTTGTGTAAATGCCTTACTGTGGGCATTTCAAGGGAGAGCACATGGCTAATTAATATAGGCCAATCCCTTGGAATTTCTCATGATCATTTCTAGTAACCATGGAGATAACCCACTTCAGTGCTTAAGTTTTTATGTAGCAACATCATGGCAGGGTGTCCCTGAATTTAAAATGGTTACTTCAAGATATACACCAATGGTACACCTAGCGGCAACCTTTCAAAATTCAACCCTATATATAATAAATGTCCAAAGATAATACCTGATTCTTTCAAATCTTCAGCACACAGCCCATACTGGATATTTTAGTGACATTAAGATCATGATGCTAGCATGGTGGGAGGAACTGCACTCAAGAGAGATAGGACTGGAAGTGGAAAGGATGATTAATCATTTCAGTACCACTGAACATTATTATGTTTGCCTTGTTTCAACAGAACAGCTGTGTTTTGTAAAGAGAATGCCATAATTTAACCTTAGGCCATGAGACTCTTCCTATTACCTACTGGGAGCTGGGGTTAGAGGTGAAATTTTTAGTCTGCCATCACTTTTTTTTAAGGAAATAACAAATTGTTCTTTGAAAAGTTATGAGATGTTTTTGATCTATTTCCAGATGTTTTAGATTAAAGCAGCTATAGTTCTGAACTTTGAACACATCATAGAAAATGAAGTGACTGTTATGTATCAAATACCCCACTTTAAAAAGAATTATTTAGCAAATGATGGAACAAGATCACCAATTCACATTTCTGTACATTTTTCTCATTGACCTTATCAACCATCCTAACACTACTAGCCCACTGTTTACATTCTTGTTGCTGTCCAGCCTGCTCCATTCCTTTTTTTTACATTTTCTATTCCTTTGTGTATTTTGTCATCTGAGTTTCTTTTATTTTCTTAAAACGACTCTAAAAGAAGCTTTAAAAATAACGTTGATTCATAAAGTATTCTGCAGATAAACTAAATTTATTTCACTGATTTATTCATTTATTTTACATTTGCTAACTGGGAAAGTCTGACTGGATACAGTTCCTTTTTCAGTGGAGGCCTGGGGAGAAGAGCTCCACATTTACAACAGGACAGTTTTACAAAATATCAAAACATTACATACATACATACAGTGTATTGCATACAGAGTTCTTAGTACATCAATTTTACACGGATGGGAGGTTGGCATAATGTTTAGGGTGTTTACCTTACAAACACAAGGTGCAGGGTTTATGGCTAGGCTTGTATAGGTCCTAGGGCCGATAGCCTAGTACCAATCTATGAACCTATGAACATATATACACTAAGGTTTATACACATTTCTAATAATAGAAGATACTGGTATGTCTGCCTGCCAACAAGTTTATGCATAACTGTGGAGAGATAACACAGGTAAATAAAACTATATTAGCAGGGACATATAATAATAAAATGATAATAGGCCAGTTACTAATTGAGAAAATTTGCTGGAAGTTTTGAGGGCATAGATTGAGTCAGACTAATTATTATGAAGGCAAGGATCGTGTGAAGAAGATAAGAAGAATATGGAAAAGAGGATAAAAGAGTTAAATAGCACGGGGGTTACAAGAGGACACTCATAAGTTATACAGGGCTGGTGCATAAGCATAGCTTTGTATTCAATAAATGGGATTTGAGTCTTTTTTTAAACTGCAGAGAGTTTGTAGTTGTCAGTATATCTGTCAGCAATTAGTTCCAGATTTTGGCTAGGTGCATAGAATAGAGGGAATCTCCAGCGACATTGTTGGATTTTGTAACTTTTAAGAAGGACTTATTATTTGAGTGTAAAGACCAGTTAGCGGTGTAAGGGAGTAAAAAGTTTTGCAGAGCATGTTTTTTTACAGGTTGATTTAAAACTGCATGGGCCAAAGTAAGTTGGTCACAAGTTAAGATCTTAAGTAGTTCTAGCCAATTAAGTTGCTTGAGTGCAAGACAATGGTGTGTTCTAAAGTTAGAGTCTGTTGCAGACTTCACAATCTTATTATATAGCAGGTATCTAATTTTTCTAGGTCTGATTTTTTTTTTAGGTTTGTCAGAATGGATGAAACATATAGGAGTGTGGAGATCAGGTGTGTTCTTGCAGTGGTAGCCTTTATGCTGTCGGTTAGGTATTGTCTATTTCTGTAAAGAGTACCAAGTTTTATATTCACTTTCTTGTCTGTCTGGTCTGTGTGTAGGGTGAATTTCAAAGTGTTGTCAATAACCACACCCAGAAGTTTAGTCTGGGAAACTGGAGAGATGGCGGTATTGTTTGTCAATGTGGTCTTAAATGGAGAGAGCGGATCTATAGCTCTAGTGGTTTAGAATATCGTGAGTTTGGTCTTGTTGGGGTTTAGAATAAGTTGAGCTTCAAAAAGCCACATTTCAGCTGCAGCAAAGTACTGCTGCCTTAGTTGTTGTAATTGTTGGAGAGATGATGCAGTGCATATTAATGTAGAATCATCAACATACTGGACAAGGGAGGCATGCAGGGTAGCAGTGTGCAAATTGTTAGTGAAAAGTGTGAAAAGGATGGGACCTAGAATGGAAGCTTGTGGTCCACCTAGAGTAAAGGGAAGCAGAGGAGATTGTTGCTATCTTAAAGCTTGCTGGCATCCTGTTAAGTAGCCTTTGAACCAAGTAGTTGTGGAGTAACTAAGGTTTAATTCTAAGAGTACTTGTATAAGTTTGTTATGACAGACAGCATCAAATGCTTTTGATAGATCTAAAAAGATGGAGTATACTATTTACCATTGTTCCTCTGTTGATTATTGTTGTCTGTGAAACAAAAGATGGAGTATACTATTTTACCATTGTTCCTCTGTTGATTATTGATGTCTGTGAAACAAAAGATGGAGTATACTATTTTACAGTTGTTCCTCTGTTGATTAATGATGTCTGTGAAACTCATTAGGATGGAAGTAATGCTGCGGTAGGGCCAAAATCCATGTTGGATTTTGGATAGCAGGTTGTTATCAAAGAGATACTGCATAATTTGAGAATGGATGCATCCTTCTAGAACTTTAGACAAGGGTGACAATATAGCTAATGGTCTGTAATTGGACAGTTCTAATGATTTTCCCCCTTTGTGCAGCAGAATGATGTGTGAAAGTTTCCATATTGCTGGTACATTTTGTTCGGAGATAGATCGGTTTATTAAGATGGATACTGGGTAGAAGACGGCATCAGCAGCCAAACTGAGATATTTAGCTGGTAGGTTATCAGCTGCTAAGGTTGTTGGTTTGAGTTTTTTTTTCCAGTAGTTTTTTGTAGTATCTGTTTGTACAGGTTGAAACTCAATGGTGCTGCAATCTGGTTTGCTGTGGGAATTTCTTCTCTGTGAAGGTAGTGGAACAGTTATTATTTATGAGGGCTAATATGGACTCTGTGAAATACTTATTAAACTGCATAGCTACAGAGCCTGAGTAGTTAGTGGTTATAGGGGTGGGGGTGCTGGTGTTTCCAGGTTTTAGGATTTTATTAATAGCGGACCAAAACGTCTGATGGCTGTTATGATGTTTACAAACCAAGACTGGAACACCACAGATGAACTATTAATCAAAAACCATCAGGACACAGCAAACACTTTACTCAGAGCAAGACTTTATTAAAATCATCATTGAACTCATAAACAAAGGCATTGGTAACCTCCAAACTCTGGATCCCACCCAGTTCGGGTTTGTGAAAGGCAGATCATGCCTCCTGAACCTGATCGACTTCTTTGAGGCAGTCACCAAAGCCGTATAAGAGGGTAAGGTGGTTCACGCAGCCTATCTTGACCTCGCCAAGGCTTTCAACACCATCCCCCATTCTGGAATTATAGCTAAACTCACTAAACTAGGTATAAATCCCTACATCACAAGATAGGTTGCCAACTGGCTCACTGACAGAACCCACACTGTAAAAGTTGCAAACTCCAAATCTGACCTCAAAGCAGTGACAAGTGGAGTACCACAGGGTTCCATCCTGGGACCTCTCCTGTTTGGTATCTGCTTCTCTGAAGTACAGGATAACAAAGAAGGCCTCTGGCTAATGAAGTTCGCAGATGACTGCAAACTAGGAGCCATAGTCAAGTCCCCAAATGATGTGGACATCCTACAGAAGGGCCTTGCTGAGACAGATGCCTGGTGTCAGAGCCATGGCCTCAAGCTCAATGCCAAAAAGTGCAGTGCCATCCCCTTTGGTAAAAACTCTGTACCCATGAACTACCACATAGGCAGCAATCTACTTAACACCAAATGTGTGATAAAAGACCTTGGGACCCAGGTGGACAGTAGTCTCTCCTTTGATAGTCACATCACCACAGTAGTCAGGAAGCCCTTCTACATGGCACACCTCATCATAAAAGGGTTCTCATCCAGGAAAAAAGAGGTCATTGTTCCCCTCTACTCAACACTCATTAGACCCATTATAGAGTACAATACCCTTTTTGGAATTTACCTCACAAGACATCTGCAGCAGCTGGAAAGGCCGCAGAAGTACCTCACAAAGAGGATTACTGGCCTCAAACAAATGCCCTATACTGACCGCCTCAAAAAACTCCAGCTTTACTCCATAGCATATCGCCTACTCTGAGGTGGTCTCTGCCTAACATATAAAGCTATGTCAAACCCAGAGCTGTTGGACATGCTACACCTAAAGAAATCCCAATCCCTCCGAGCTACACACTTTAGGGACCTAAACAATGTCACGACAATAAACAGGACATGCTGGAGGGATAGATTCCTGTCCCATAGACTTCCCATACTCTGGAACAGGCTACCCATCAATGTCAAGCAGAGTTCTTCATTAGCACTCTTCAAGAAAAACCATGATGAGTGGATGGGAAATAGGAAATACACCCTGGAGATCACTTCTGTGTCTCTGCTCGACAGTGGCGCAGGAAAATAACTTTCTTGGGTGGCGTAAGCCAGGGAACCTTGTTGGCTAGGGTTATGTAGGCCCTTGGGCCGATAGCCTAGTACCTACTTATGAACCTATGAACCTATAAGTATGAGTTAATTGTTAGTAAAATCACATGATTTTATGGGTGGTATATAAATGTGTTGGGTTTAAGTAATGGCAGTTCTGAAGAAGTCCCATTTGGGATGAAAGTGCTTAACTGTCATTTTTTTAATAAACTCTAGCTCTGAGTAAAGTGTTTGCTGTGTCCAGCTGGGTTTTGGTTAACTGTTTTGATATTTAGTTTGAATGTCTTCATAGTGATTAATCTTGTCCTGCTTGGTTTGTTTTTTAGCTTAATTTCTAAGTTCTTGATATGCCTTAATCACTTGTGTTTTCCACAGATTCCAGGCTTTATCTCTCTCTTTTAATTGTGATCTAGTTTATTTTGTTAATCATGGGGCATAGTTGGCTTTTATTCTTATTGTTCTTGGGGAAGTAGTCTATTCAGAATGTTCAGGAAAGTTAAGTTGAAGTATTCTATAGCTTCCTCTAGGGGGAGATGTTTCAGTGGTACCCAATTACAGAGTTTAAGGGTGGATATGAAATTTTGAATGTTAATTTTTTTTGTTCCTAATTTCATGATAGCTGGTGAGTTTTGCTGGGTTTATTCACTTCCTAAGTAAAAATTTGAAAGATGAGACTATGTGGAAGACATCCAGCATGTAAAGACAGAGAAGGTCTGTTTGTTATTATCCAATCAAGTATGGATTGCCTATTTGTTTTATCAATTCTATTGTTGGCTTGTATGATTTGGGTGAAAGCATGGAGGTTTCTATGATTTGAAGGGTTTTGTAAGTTACAAGTATTCCAATCTATGTTGCAGTCCCCCATAATAATTGTTTCCTGGGGAAGAGAGAGATTGAGGACCAGTAGAGGATGTGATGTGTGTGTTCTAGGGTGGAGATGTTGTTATGTGGAGGTATATAGGTTCCAACTATGTATACGTATTTTTTAGAGTTGATCTTAAGTTTTGTAAAGATTACTTCTGCATTATTGAAGTCAGGAGTATTTTGTTGTAGGATCTCTAGAATAAGGTTACTTTTAAATAGAATGGCTATTCCCCCTCCTTTTTTGCCATATTTACTCTATACGTACAGTAACCTGGAGGTAGAATTTCATTATCATTAATTTCTGATTTTAACCAGGTTTCAGTAATCAGAGTGATGTCAGGACAGTAGTGGGTGAGAGTGGTGTGAAGTTGTTGGGTTTTGTTAATGATACTTCTAATGTTCAAATTTAATAATAGGAGATCAGATCCCTTCCAATGGAGGTTTAGTATATTATGGCTCCCATAATAGGGTGTTTGTTGGAATGGGTTGCTGTTGGGGTCAGGGTCTGAATGAATATCTCAGCTAAGGGTTAGCTGTGAGGGAATGTGTGATATGTTCTTGAGGAGTTTTACTATGATTGTGTTATATTTCAGTGAGACCTTGGGATTGTTTTGTTGTGGTATTATAGTATAGATAATCTGATCAGTACAGGTAATTTTGTAGACTGAGGGTGATATTTTAATATTTAAAGGTTTTATTTGTTGGTGGATATGGAAATGGAGTATTATAGGGGCTTACTGACCCATTGAGATTAATGTGGTATGAGATGAGGTTTGTTGTTACTGTTACGTCTATCATTGCAGTAACATGGATGGGTGTCATGTTGGTTTATTTGAATGTTAGTGATAATAATGATTTTTTGTAAATGTATTGCTGTATTGTAATAGTTGGGAGAGTTACATTAGTTTGTTAGTTGGGTTAGGTAATAGGACTTGTGGCTGTGGCTAGTGTAAAATAAATTTAAGCATAGCAGGGATGGGTGGGAAATGGGGGTATGGTAGGGGAGCGGAGTGAGCCCAGGCACAGTGAGGGTGAATGGAGTGAGTAGAGCCAGACTGTGACATGCACTAAAAGAAAAATCATCAGCTATTTAGGCTTGTTTTAACCCAGTTAACCCACTTTCCAATTCAGAAGCACCTTATTTAAAAGTAAGGATTATTTCACTTACTGATGATTAGAGCCTTTCATTAACAAAAGTTACAGAGTAATTACTGATTAGCCAGAGTTTATTAGAGTATATTCAGTTACTGTATATATTTTCAGAAGCTGGATTACATGAGTGTGATATTTTTATGTGCTACTTGTATTTACTGCTAAATGTAGGTTTATTAGGTTAGGTAGTGGCCAGGAAAACCTGTCTGAGCTGCCAACCTGGGCAATGTGCTCACTAGATACACCTTAAGTCTTTTATAGCTTTCTCTACTTTAGTTAAAATAAAACTCCCTTTACAGATGACTTATACTATTTGATGTGGTTCTCCTTCTTGCCCAAGTATCTGTGAGGTCCCGGATGCTTGTTTGGAGTATGTGGCCACAGTTAATGTGTTTGAGGGTAGCTTAAGTGATTCAGAGGTGACTACTAGTGAAGCACACATGCTATGGGTCTGGACAGCATGGAAGAACTTTTCAAGATCAAGTTTATTCCACAGTGTGTATCCAGGCTTGAAGTGACACAGATTAACACTTCTTCCCCCCCTTGCATTACTGCAGTTGTAGCTTCCAGCAATAGTTTCTGACAATATAGCAAAAAGAGGAGGAGTTGTAAGAGGCTTAAAGTGTATCAAGTGACATCTAAATAACATTCATTATCTTACAGATTGCTGGTGTCATGGCGGTTTGGGTTTCTTATTAATAGTTATTCAAAGATCTCAAGTCATGAGTTTATATCTGGCAGACTTCCTTCTAATGCCAGTAAAAGACACAATGACCTCTTCAGAGGATATATAATACTGAGGAAACTGCTGTCTGCAGAGATGCCATGCACTGAAAGAGTCAGGCGTGCATAAGCAAACTGCTCAATGTAGGCTCAGATGAAACAACATTTGGAAACTGTCA
>NC_056746.1:1270616022-1270618522 GCF_019279795.1 Protopterus annectens | reverse complement strand
TAAACCCAAAACTAGCATTATGCTTTCAGGTCAATATGACAATTCTGTTATTCATTTCAGTGCATCCGTGCTGTAACACAGTCCATGGCTGCAGTGTAGATGGTGTTTATTTCAGCAGGCCTTGAACTTAGTATGCACTCCTGAGTGACTGCTGTAACAGAATAGATTGATTCCCTCCAGAAACTAGCATGCAACGGAGTTATAGTTAAACTAAACTAAGGCATGGCACAGCTGTAGTAAGAAGAGATGGCCCTCTACTTATGAGGAAGACAGGATTTCTTTGGGGATGCAGTTCTTTCTTTCTGCAGAAAATTTTGTCTAATAGATTTTCCATAGTAATGAGGAGTTGAGTGCTAGTTTCTGTGGAAACTTCAGAATGTTAAATCTGATGTATGAGGAGAAGTTTGTTCACTTTTGCCAACTGTAAGATTTGCAGAACTATTTAAAGAGTCCCTTTTGCCATGGACTTTGGTATATGAGCTATATTCTTTCTTCTTTTATATAAACTGTGTTGTGGGCAACTGGAAGGAGACCACAGTTCTGTGGAGGAGTTAGAAGGACATTAGAACAAGCTGCTTGCCTGTAAGTGGTTGGTTTAGACAGCTCACTCTTCTTAAGTTTCTTTTGTATTTGGAGTGAAAAAAAATATGCTATGTTTTGTTTATTTTCCTTTTATTAAAAGTTAATATTTAGTTAATGACTGGTTCTTTTATTTCCCAATCCTAGGCCAAGGCTCCCTGAAATGTCACCATGTGTATGTACTTTTAAAATAGGTAATATGCACATAACATTCAATGGTGTAAAATGGGAAGGCTTACAAGTATTAAAAAGGGGGAAAAAGAATTACAAATTATGATGACTGAGTATTCTTCCTAAAATGCATACTCCATAAAACTGCATATTTTGCACAGTGCACAATTTTATGTTATTTTCTCAGAAAAATAAGAAATCAGTGTGACATTGACTATGAGGTAATCAGTAATTTGGCAGGTGCTAAACATGTGCTCCTTTGTTTTCATAAAGAAAGGATAGGATAGAGTGTCAATAAGGGAAATAGAGGGGGGGGTCTATATCAGTTAATTGAAAGCTTAATTGAGTGAATCACTATTTGTTGAACCCACTTAAGCAAAAGTTCATTTAAGCGAAAGATCGTTTAAGTGAAAACTTTGCTAGGGAAAAAAATAGTTGCCCACCCACTGACCGTAACAAACAAAACAAAATTTAAAACTTGGCAAAGTGGGGGGCTTTTCCCCTACATACCCCAATGTGAGGTGCTGCTCCTCCCACATCCCCCAACAAAATATACCAACTCTGATATCGCACTACAGTGGGGAAAATGGCAAATTCCCAATGATGGCCAACCATGTCCTTTCCCTGGGAAAAAAATTGCTTAAATGATCATTCTCTTAATTGAGCTTTCGCTTAAGTAAGTTCAATAAATAGTGATTTACTCAGTTAAGCTTTCAATTAACTGATATAGACCCAGGTAGAGGTAGGCAGAAATAGAGGGAAAGGGGTAATAACCAAGGAAAGAGGAAAAAATGAGGCCAAGGTTCTAATAAGAAGTAACCCATGGTTTGGATCAGTAATGTTCTGAAGAATTTTGGAAATGTTATATTGCTGTTATTGGACTCACGGATAACACCAAAAAGTAGCTAAAGTTTTGCCTTTCTAAAAGGGAGGTTTGCAGATGGCATTTTTTTAGTAAGTCATTTGCTGGGTTGGAAAAATGGTAATGGTCTTTACCTCACAGATGCAAGGTACAGGGTTTGATTCTGATCTCTATTTAGTTGCAAGGCGTATAACAGTATGCAAACCAGTAGTCTAGTATTTACCTATGAACTTATATGAATAAAGATACAAAACTAACCTAGGAAAGTACTAAAAGTAATTGCAAAAAAGAGGTAATTGAGTTAGATTTGTCATTCAGGGTAGGTAAAAAATGTACTACAAGTCTGCATAGAAGTGAAAATAACACTAGATAAAAATGGCTTCAGAGACTTTATGAAATTATTTCAAGCAAAAATGGTTCTGGAAAAAAGATGCAGCAGATCCATATCCATTAATGAATATGGAACAGCACATCAGGTATGACAGGGGCATGGGTAATTTGTAGGGCAGGACAGCTCTTCTGACTACAGGTGGGAGTGTGTTTACAAAGGTGAGGCACATGTTGATCTAATCCTTCATACATGAAACATCTGGTAATATGCTTGGCAGCATAGGAAGTATGTGGCAGGTACATTACTGTATGCAGGATCTTTTATTCTGAAAGGGAACTATATATGGCAGGTACATTACTGCATGCAGGATCTTTTATTCTGAAAGGGAACTATAGGAAGTATGAGGCAGGTACATTACTGTATGCAGGATCTTTTATTCTGAAAGGGAACTATAGGAAGTATGAGGCAGGTACATTACTGTATGCAGGATCTTTTATTCTGAAAGGGAACTATAGGAAGTATGTGGCAGGTACATTACTGTATGCAGGATCTTTTAT
>NC_056746.1:1270566022-1270611022 GCF_019279795.1 Protopterus annectens | reverse complement strand
TTCTTTCAGGTTTGTGCATACATAGAAATGGAGGTGAAATGGTTATCCTCAGGCAGTGAGCTTTCCTAGAGCTTTCAGTAGGGAAAATAAACTGAGGATGAGAAAGTCATGCCACAATTAAAGTATTTATGTAATATCGTAAATATCAGTAATCCAAGGTCCCAAACAAATGACTTTAAGTATAAATGGCTTTGTTACAAAATGCATAAAATGTGCCTAGTTGTCTGTATATCATTTCTTCAACCGTACTTTGTAGAGCTTAGGAGTAGACCTACGTATGATGCTAATCACTGCACATAATAAGCAAGCTGCCAGGAGGAGGTGTGCTAAATATTCATCAGCAGTTGCTCTTTTGGTCTGGACTATATTTATTACCACGACTACAGGCAAGGAATGGAGATGAGTCAGGTATATCATACACAGTAATTGATGTATTTTAAAAAATAATAGGGGGGTAGAAATTTACTTGATATACTATTTCATTATTGCTACAAGCCAACCAGATTCAGAAATGGATCTAAATGATCCGTTTCTCTTGAGATGATAATGAGTTATGAGCCCTGCCTGCTGGAACTGAAACAGACGCAAATGGATATTTACCAGTCTTATCACAGGAACTAATAAAAACCTGCACACCAGTCATTTGCTTTGAAAGTGTGCATGAAGTGTAGAAACAAGAAGTCCTGAACAGTTGTAGTCAGAATTCCCCTCTCCCCCTGAGTCTGTGTATTGTGGGGGGACACGTAAACAAGAGTGCAATGTGTGAGTGTGATTAGTGTAATGTTATAAATGTAATGTCATTTCTGGGGTAATTGAATATAACTAACCAGAAAACACACGTGCGCGCACAAACACACACACACACACACACACACACACACACACACACACAAACACACACGTGCATGCGCATGCACACACACACACACGCACATGCACGCACACACACGTACACACACACACACACACACACACACACACACACACACACACACACACACACACACACACACACACACACACACGCACGCACGCACGCATGCGCACACACACACACACACACACACACACACACGCACGCACGCACACACACACACACACACACACACACACACACACACACACACACACACACACACACACACACTATGCTTCACTACTCCTAAATGCACAGGATAATTTCTCATCTAAAAGACAAATCTGTTTTACTACTGGTTCAACATGTTAATGTTTAATTGAAAAATCCAGTGATACAGAAGAGATGCAAATATTAATTTGGAATGAAGCAGCTGTGTGGGCAGCCATGGTGGTGCAGAGGTTAGCGTTGCTGCCTCACAACAAGAGGTTCTCCGGTTCGATCCTCGGCTGGGGTGCCTTCTGTGTGGAGTTTGCATGTCCTTCCTGTGGTCGTGTGGGTTTTCTCTGGGTGCTCCAGTTTCCTCCCACATCCCAAAGACATGCTGTACGTGAATTGGACATACTAAATTGGCCCTAGGCTTCAGTGCGTGTGTGTGTGCGTGCCTTCTGTGGAAGGTTGGGTGCTGGGCTGGCAACTCGCCATCGCAAAACTCCACTGCCAATCATGAGCGGACAGGTGATCTGCTGTGGCAACCCCTAACCAGGAAAAGCCAAAAGAAGAATGAAGCAGCTGTGTAAACTGTAATGGCTTTGCTCTGCATTACTTGGTGTAAAGGAAATCAGAACCATAATTAAGCATGTCAGATGAAAACATATATTGTTACTTCACTGAATCAAAACTGGAGAGGTAACAGCAAATTAATGGCTAACAGTGACAATGTACAGTTTGCCTTGACTCTATGGTATACTACAATAAACAACTGACAGCATAAATTAAAATGAATTACTTTGTATATATTGCCTTAGACTGTCCTGTTTAGTAAGGGAGGGAGATAAGGAATTTATAACTGGAATGGGGTCTGTTTGGCATACCTTAGCATCCCACTGCAAAAGTAAAGAGGGGATTTAGCATTTTTTTTTAGTATTCCCTTGCCGTAATTTATAAATGTGAAGAGGCACAAAAAGAATAAAGAAAAAAGAAGAGAAACAAATGTGAATTTATAAACAGAAGTGTGATGTGTACTGAATGTATTCCCATTAATGTTTGATACATAGAACACATGAGATCACACCTTCAGCTAAGGAAATGGACAGGTACCTTAACTGGTACTGCACTGACTTTGGACCTGTTTCCAGCATGTTCCATCTAATATTAAGTAACTGCCAGTCATTCTTAGCCAACACAGTGAAACGTGACAGCTCAGTCAGAGGCGTGCTATTTATTTTACAACAGAAACCTCAGTGAGTAATACTAATACATGTGGGAGGACTTCTGGGGTGGAGATGGATTGTTCATTCACAGTGGGCTGTTCCATTGCTTGTATGGTTCTAAAACTTAAAGCCAGAGGAAAAGGCAGACCTCCCCTAAGCCCAGAGGAAAATAGAGATGCACTCACTATCTAATCCATGAGGTAAAATCCATATAAATATATTACTGCAAAATCTAACAAAAGTACAATCAGCTAAGCAGTCTCAAATAGTGTCATCACACTATTTGCTTTATGATTTTGGAAATTCTTGCCTGCAGAAAAATAATAAAAATAATAATAAAAGGTTTGACTTCTTATTTGTTTAGGACAAGACAAAAAGTCATAGCTGCAGATTTTGCAAAAATACACAGAATGTCAGACCCGTTTCTACAGCCTCATGCATCTTTTTCATGTTCTCCTGCCATTTGTGTAAATTCTGAGTGCAGTTCAATATTCAGCATGGGCAAATCTTATACTTAAATGCTGTTTAAAATGTCCCCATGTCTAACATTATATTTTTGTTTAGATAAATTTATTACCTGGCCAAATATTCTATGTATCTTTGCAAAATCTGCAACTATGCATTTCTCAGTCAAACCTTTTATGCATCAGCTTTATAATAAACACTACCTTTATATATTGTATTAATTCATCTAAAGATAAAAGTACCTCTCTCACAAAGACACCAAGGCATGGCATTTTTTTCTGCAAATCTGAGCTTGATCGCTGATGCATATTTCATAGCGTTCACAGCTGTGAAACAGAGGATTCCAGAGTTCAGTTCTAGTGCAAAATGAATATGAATAAACAGAAAAAAATCTAACCCTTAACTTCCTATGTCTAGGTACATAAAGATGGGAAACAGAAAATACACCCCTGGGATTCCACCTGTATCCCTGCTGGGCAGGGGCTTTGGGGCTGACTTGTCTAAACATGTGCTAAACTCTTGGCTAGGCTTATAAGGGCCTCAAGACCGATAGCCTAGTAACTTCCTATGATAAAGGATTTCTGAGTGGTTAAGAATCTGATCTGCATTGGTTATTTCAAAGAACTAGAATCACAGAAGGAGATAGTTGAAAGGTCTCCACACACACAAGTGCAAGTGGTGACATGATTGGTGGCCAGTGAAGAAGAAGGAATATCAGTTATGAGCTATTTATACACATCCAAATTTCAAAGCACACACTGAACCTTTTGTCATTTGGACTCAGCTACAAAAATGCTTATTGGCAGAATGTTAAACAGGACTTTGCACACTACATCTTTAACCAGCATGATTTTTGCACCATAGCTTTTCTGATCATTTAACAAGTTATTTACACTGACTATTTAGACAATTTTCAGTCACAACTCAAAGATAAGGACAAAGTCTATGTATAGAGAATTAGCACAGTCATACAAAGTCTGGCACAGAACAGGCTAGGAACTAAACCAGAAAAGGGGGTCTGGGATCTCAAGATGACTTTAAAAAGAACTGATGTGGGCTGCAGAAGGAGTTAGGATGAAGACAAGTTACCTAAGGTAAGCAAGGAGTGATGGTCTGGTACTATGCCATGTGCATTGCATGTATGCTAACTAATTCACACGTGTTGTATTTTCTTTGCTTGCCATGGCACGGAGGCATCCCTGCTTGTGAGCCTGATATAATTGTACAATAGGTCATGGTTCTAGGAGTAGAAGATACACCAGATAATGATTGTTATCCACTGTGCTGGGTGGCCACTGCTTCTGATGTTTGCTTGACTGGTCGGTTCAGTTCCAACTGTTAAACTGACAGTAAGAGAGGTACGGTGATGTTGTTATTCACAGAGTGATTCTAGGATGCACTTTTTTTCAGTAAGCATTGTGCTGCTATACACCCAGAGTTGTTTGTGTTTTTTAACAGTATAACTTAAAAGTATTGCATAGGAATCTTTAGGTAGGATCTTTGAAAACTAAGGATGTTTGCCCACCAAGCCGATCAAAGTTTAAGACTTAAGACATCCTGTTATTTGATTGGATAGAGCCTTTTAGGAAGGGCATTTGGGAGATTTGAAGGAAGATTTATATAAATATATATATATATATATATATATATATATATATATATATATATACACACACACACACACACACACACACACACACACACACACACACACACACACACACACAAACAGTGGATATAAAAAGTTTACACACCCCTGTTAAAATGCCAGGTTTTTGTGATATAAAAAAATGAGACCACAATAAATAATTTCAAAACTTTTCTCACCTGTAATGTGACCTATAACCTGTACAATTCAATTGAAAAACAAACAAATCTGTTAGGGGAAAAAATCTAAAAAATAAAAATTATACAATACGCTGGTTGCATGTGTACACACCCTTAAACTAATACTTAATTGTGTGTGCACACCATTAAACTTATACTTTGTTGAAGCACCTTTTGATATAATTACAGCATTCAGTCTTCTTGGGTAGGAGTCTATCAGCATGGTACATTTTGACTTGGCAATATTTGCCTACTCTGCCTTGCAAAAGTGCTCCAAATCTTTCAGATTGCAAGGGCATCTCTTGTGCACAGCCCTCTTTAGGTCACCCCACAGCTTTTCTATTGGATTTAGGTCTGGGCTCTGGCTGGGCCATTCCAAAACTTTAATTTTCTTCTGGTGAAGCTATTGTTTTTTTATTTGGATGTATGCTTGGGGTCATTGTTGTGTTGAAAGGTGAAATTCCTCTTCATCTTCAGCTTTCTAGCAGACGCCTGAAGGTTTTGGGCCAAAAGTGACTAGTATATGGAACTGTTCATAATTCCCGCCACGTTGACTAAAGCCCCAGTTCCATCTGAAGAAAAGCAACCCCAAAGCATAATACTGCCACCACCATGCTTCACCGTGGGGGATGGTATTCTTTTGGTGATGCAAAGCGTTGTTTTTGCACCAAACGTACCTTTTGGAATTGTGGTCAGAAAGTTCAACCTTGGTCTCATCAGACCATAACACATTTTCCCATATGCTTTTGGGAGACTTGATGTGTTGTTTTGCAAATTTTACTCAGGCTTGGATTTTTTTTTTGTGTAAGAAAAGGCTTTCGTCTTGCAACCCTACCCCATAGTCCAGACATATGGAGAATACGGGAGACTGTTGTCACATGTAGTACACAACCAGTACTTGTCAGAAATTCTTGCAACTCCTTCAGTGTTGCTGTAGGTCTCTTTGCAGCCTCCCTGACCAGTTTTTGTCTTGTCTTTTCAACAATTTTGGAGGGACATCCAGTTCTTTGCAATATCACTGTTGTCCCATATTTTTTCCACTTTTTGATGACTGTCTTCACTGCGTTCTATGATATATCTAATGCTGTGGAAATTTTTTTGCATCCTTCTCCTGACTGATGCCTTTCAATAATGAAATCCCTTTGATGCTTTGTAAACTCTCTGCGAACCATGGCTTTTGCTGTAACAGGCAACAGTGTAAATGTCAGGAAAATACTACTAGGACAGCTGAACTTTATTTGGAGTTAATCAGGGTCTCTTTAATTGATGGCAGGTGTGTACCCAAGAAGACTGAATGCTGTAATAAAATCAAGAGGTGTTTCAGGAAAGTATTAGTTTAAGGGTGTACACACACAGCAAATAATTAGTTTAAGGGTGTGCACACTTATGCAACCAGCATATTGTGCATTTTTTTTGTTTTTATATTTTTTCTCCTAACAGATTTGTTTGTTTTTCAATTGAATTGTACAGGTTATAGGTCACGTTAAAGGTGGGAAAAGTTTTGAAATGATTTATTGTGGTGTCATTTTTTTATATCACAAAAACCTGGCATTTTAACAGGAGTGTGTACACTTTTTTATATATATATATATATATATATATATATATATATATATACACACACACACACACATATGGTTTACTATCAAAATGTGGGAAATCAAAATAATTTTCCACCTTTTGATAGAACTGGATTGCCAAAACTGGTAAAAACGAAGTACCAAAATCTTGGAAATGGTGACACGGAATTGGCATTTGAATATATATATATATATATATATATATATATATATATATATATATATATATATGGTTTATCATGAAAATGTAGAATAAACGGTCATTAAATATGGGAATGTCGACAGTCATTAGGCTGCTTACCATATTACCGACCATCACTACTGAAAGTATTCAGTACAGTGAATGCCACTATGCATTTCCACATACGTTGTCAACTTTTTGACTAGAGATCACAGTACAGTGCAGATCGGGAAATTACCATTTTCCCCACTGTAGTGCAATCTCAGAGTTGGAATATATAATTTGCAAGAGGTGTGGGGGCTGCTACTGGTACAGGGTGGGGGCTTGCCCCCCTGCAAAAATGTTAGGTTACATGATTTGCAATACTGAACTGCAAAACTAAATGTTGAAAGTGCAAATGCACTTTGACATTCTGCCCTTCTTAGTATGTAGGAAGTTGTTTTGCGAAGGTGATATTTTAAATGGATTATGTTGTGCCGTTCAGACATTTGGTGGTAAACCATATATATTTACCATGGTAAATGTCAGACTGTGCTTTCTGTTACAAAAGTTGGGAAAGCATTAGTGTGATATTTCAACCAATTATGTTTTATCTTTAAAATAAGGTTTGAACATTCTGTATCATTAGTACTATAGCAGCTACTCATTTTTATCTTCAGTTAGACAGAGAAAAGGACCAAAGCATACACGAATTGTAAGAGATGTGTGTAATATTATATGGCTTGAGCCTTTTCACTGGGTGTAGTGTTTTCATTTGCTATAACCCTACTGGGATATCGAAGCATGTGAATAAAATTTCTCAGCCATGATGTTTAATTTCATGAAGTGAGAGCAATCTGACATAATCCACTGAATCTGTTGAGAATACAACCTACATGAAATCCCTCATAAGAAGAAGGGTATGTCAGGTGGAGTACACTGGTTGTTAGATCCAAGTCTTACCTTAGTATAACAGAAGTGTGTAGAGAACATCTCTTAGCCTATGATACCAAGAAAGGGTTCACAGGTAAGAATGTGTAGGTTAAAACTCGCAGTGGTAAAAGATCTGGGTAAAAGAATTAATGTTGAGACCACAAGAGATTTTAAGGCAGTACCAAAAATCAAGTCAGGATTCATATTGAGAGGGGTGATAATTAATGCGGGAGAAGAAACAAGAATAACTCATTTAATTAAAGCACAAAGGACATTGCATGGCACAACAGGCATTATGGGCTGCATTTGTTTTTTGCAGTAAGATGATTCATCCTAAGATAGCTCAAGGTTAGGAGCTATGTACTGTGGAGTAAAGTCAGGATATGGTATCCAAAAAGGGTAAGGAACTCTAAAAGGATTTAGTGCAGGGATGGACGTCTAAGCCAAATGAGGGACAAATCCGTTTTACAGGGTCAATAGAATATAAGATTAGATAAATTAAGGGAAATAAAAGGACAGTACAGCAGATGAAGAGCCTCTTAATTAGGTAGAGATAAAAATGATGAAGTATAGCAAGCTAGTAAAGTTAAAGCAAAGGCGTGGTCTTTTGGTTATCTACAGGGAAGAGGATAACATTAAAAGCAGGGACTTCTCCCAGTATTCCTGCAGAACAGTATCCTTATGAAAGTCATTTTGTGATGATAACTTCAGAGGGTATTGAGAACAGAGTATTTGTCAGCCTCATGAGATTTCTCAAGAGTTTGTTAGACTAGTTGTAATGGTGAGACACCATGGGATAGGAGAGAAGAGCAAGACAGAAAGAGGAAGACAGGAAGAGATCAGCAGAAAGCAATAATTACAGCTACCTAGCATGTGGGAGGTTTAATCATTCTTCCAAAGTGAGGAAAAGTGCTAAGCAAGCATCACAGGATAAGAATAAGTAGAGCATGCCTCCATGAAGCTAAGAAAACTGTCTCAGAGAAGCAGGTTCACTATGGAACAGTGGGGTTTAGTGTTACTGAAACTGAATATGTTTCTGATGGAAGGAATGAATAGTACTCTTGCTGAATAGACTGCTGAAATGGCAAATTAAAAATCTGAGTAGAAATGGACTGGAGAGATAGTCCTCCTGAAATGTGAGAAGTGGGGGAAGAAGCCTGTTGCTTGGATCCTTGCATGGATCCATCCAACTACATTGAGGGAAGTATTGTCATCTTTATTTTTCAAATACATTTTTATTTAATTTAATATCAACGTGTCCAACAGCATCAGAACATTATTTTAACTGTTAGAACAGCAACATTTATGCAAATCATTTTTTTCCTTTTTACAGTTGTAATATAGTTTTACAATATTCTTTTAGGTATCTGCATTTACACCTCTTGCATAGTGAACAAATTATCAGAAATCTTTGTTAGTTAATTTATAGTACATTCATTGATTAGGTTCATCACTAATACAATAAGTAATTCCCTCAATAGTCCAAACCACATCAGTTAATAATTAATTCAGCCAGCCACATTGATTTATGCAACCAAGCAATTCACTGAATCCCTCTGCAGTGTAAAGGGGTAACTGTAGACCTGTCTTGGGGAGAGCACATGACTAATTATCATTAGCCACTTCCACAGATTGCCTCCTGCAACATTGCTAGTGGGACAGCCCTCCACAATGATTTTTCCTCTAGCCCAAAAAAAGGGTTATCTCAAGGATTAGCTATTCATGGTAGGGCTTACTATTCATAACACTTTCTGAATCCCACAGAATATCTTGTATTTTTAGTTTATACAGCGTAGTTCTCTGTATCTAAACAGCAGCAAGGTTTGATGTCATTAAACTTGCCAGTATAAGGTTTCATAGAAAGGCACAAGTAGGTTCCCCCAGTGCCCAATTTACTCCAACTTCTTAAATTAGGCTAGTTTCCCTGCATGTCTTTATGTTTTTAACATTTATTAACCAGGTAGGTTATTTGGTCTGAGGACCCATTTCAGTAAAGAATTGAGGCAAAAAGGCAAATGCAGTGTAAAAAGACACATATAAATTAAATAAATAGATACATGAGACAGAGAATAAAAAAAATAAGCAAATAGAATGAACACTTACATTCATACCACGTGACATAGTCCCTACACAGAGTACTTCTGCAGTTTTATGTTATTACGTTCTTATATTAGATACCATAAGAACCCTAAAAGATGCAAATGTCTAATACATTAACAACTACATCAATGACTTAAACACATAATTTTCTCTTAAAATTTTTCTGCAAACAACTTTATCTGGCATCCAACTCATCCATTATCAAAACAACACCTTTCACATCTGGAAGCATCCCAGATTTCCATCTCCAAGTTCTTTTCTGTTTTTCTTTTTTTTTTTTTTTGTTTTTTGCTATCAGTAGCAATAAAGATTTATTAATAATCATTATCTTACAGTAATAACCTGACTTTTTTAGAATCTGTATATCTCCTTGTAACAGCATTTTTAGTAAATGGACCAGTTCATCCTTAAAACTATATAAACAGACACACTTTCTAAAAGTGTACTCCCATGTACCAGAAACATCCTCATCACACCTACAAAGTGTAAATGTACAGTTGGAAAAATCTGTCTCAACCCTGGTGGAATACTAAAATGTTTGTGGAGCCACATCTATTCAAAAATTATACATCAAGACTTTATAGCATATCTAAATATCAGGTGTAGTTGTTCTACTTCAGTTATCAATCCCCTTCTAGCATATGGCTCCAGTCACCCTTTATGTTAACAGTCACTTTAATGTCAAGATCTCAAAGTGCCTTTTAGGCCTATTTTCTAATTGCTTTGCAAACCAAACCTCACTTCTAGCCTCAGCAAGTAAGAATGATACCTGTAGCAGAGCACTTTTCAACAACAACTGACAAATTTATAGCTCAAGCTGTATCAGTCAATGCATTTTCAAGACCCTGGCAACTCATAAATTAGTAATATGTGCATCCAGGTATCTCAACCATCATCCCACTATAGCTGCTCCCAATATAATATAATATTCTCATTTTCTTATCTTTCCAGAATCATAAACCCAGTTCCTCCGATATTCTTAATCTACTTTTGCTGATAGGTACCACACAATTTAACCAGGGTACTAGTCTCCTCCAAACTTAACAGATTACTCAGGAAGTCATTGCTTGGCTACTCAGAAATGGAAAATCAAATTTCCTGTAACTTATATTTCAAAATGAATATCTATCAAGCTTCTCATCACCCCAAATCCTTAATTTCATTCACTATTATCTTCCATTTTGCATAAACATTTATTAATGAACTATATAGTTGCTTAAGTTGTACTGCAATATAATATTATCCAGGATGCAGCACTTTTAAACTTCCTCCTGTTCTGTTTGGCAGTATTAACTTACCCACAATACTTGGACTTTCAGCCTTGGCAAATATGATCATTTATCAAGCTTGTAATTGAAATCAATGAACTCTTGGATCAAGTTATAAATATATAATTTTCTTCTTTGAAAACAATCTTATACTCTGTTCTTCATATTTCTGCATGCAACATTAATTCACCCTTCTAAACTTTTTTCCATCCAAATTCCATAAGTGTTAATATATTCATATTTCTATAAATATTCATAATCTTTAAACAGTTTCCCAGAGAGGGCAAAATTCAGCACTACTGCCCATCCAAACATCTTTCCAAATTGATCTAATTCCTGAAATAACCTTTCAATACATCTTCAGGATGTATGACTAAAACTAAGACTTCATCAGCAAACAATGATATTTGAAATTATTAGTACATGCGTGTTTTAAGGTCTCATCAATGCAGCTGGTGTCACTAACACTAGACCCACTAACAGTGGTGATAATGGACATCCCTGGCTGTAACCCTAAATATTCTTAGAGTAGGTAACATCCCATCATGTATTTTATAGCTAGTTTTAGACCCATCATAAGGAGTTCTTAATAACTCAGAATCCAAATTGCAATACATCTTGATTTACATTGTGCCATTTCAACTTATCAAAAGACTTCTCTGCATCTGAGCTCAAAACTATCAATGTCATATGTGCTTGTTTTATATACCTTGTCAATAAAGCAGTCTTTAATAAGTTATCAAAATGCTATGTCTCATGAATAAATTCACACTAATTAATGTCTACCAATTTGAGCAGAAATCAAGGTGTTCTTCTTGCTGTGTTTGCCATAAGGTGCTTATAGTCATCATTTAAGACAGATGTCAGTCTGCATGCTGACAGAATGCTTACATGCTTTCCTTCCTCTGGTATTACTCTTAACACAGTGGCCCTGCATGACAGAGACACCTGTTTAGTTTCCAGAACTGAATTATGCAACTGCAATAACACAGACAACACTTATAATATCTGCAAATTGCAAAACTCATTGGGAATCTGTCACTCTTCAGAGTCTTCAGTCCTGAATCACAAGTGCCTCCATTAACTCGCATCATCAGAGATCTTACCTTTTTCTGAATAAGTCTTGGCAATCTTACATTTCCTTCTTATTCCCTGGGATTCAGAGAAATTGATACCACTTTCATAAACTGCCTACCACAGGTAGTTCAACTTAATCAGTGAGAAATTTGATTCGGAGACAGTACTGGCCTCAATGAGGAAGAGCTCATTATTGGCCTCTTAGCATGAACTATATTTATTACCACTAGGGATGTCAGAATGGTGACTTCAGTAGTGTTTATACTTGAGGCTTATGCATCATGTTGGCCCAGGCAGCACTACATTCAGACATTCACATACATGTGGTTATTCACACACACACACACACACACACACACACACACACACACACACACACACACACACACACACACTGTCTCACATGCACATACATGCACACACATTCCCAGACTTTCATTAACACACACACACACACACACACACACACACACACACACACACACACACACACACACACACACACACACACACACACACACACACACACACACACACACACACACACACACACACACACACAAACACACATATGCACACATCTTCATCCAACTTCATTGACACCCACCAGACCCATATACACTTCCACATATATCCACACGTACACACACCATCCACCCATCTCCTCTAAACTTCATTGAACTTGCCTGCACTGCTATTTCTTCCATTTAATTCATTGAGTGACCACCACCTTTTGACTGTGTTAACTTTTTCAACCACCTGTGGTAATTAACATAGGTGACCGATTTTCTGAATTGCTCAACAGCATAAGCCAGGATTTATGGGCATTTTGGGGGGAAGCACATGGTTAATTAGAACTAACTGCTCTCTGGATTACTTCATTAACATGTACTACGGCCAGCAGGACTGTCATCCACGCTGATGCTCATTAGTGGGAAACCACAACTGTAGGATGTTATGTGACTTGGAAAGGGTTACCACTAAAGGGCAGCCACTGGAGATAAGGCTTCCCATTTGCAGTAATGCTTTCCAAATTTCAGTCACAATATTCAGATCTCCTTATTGTGTCTGTACTGATATATAAGCCTTCATCATTTTTCATTTCACTTCTGACCCTTTGCACCTAAATTAATGCTATAGTCTGACTTCCAACATGCTTGATACGCAGGAGAATTGTAAAAATATTTATTGGTTAATGACTTCCATAACAATGAGGTCTATCAAAACAATACAAGGCAGCAACTACAATGGACTGGGAAAGAAGTGGTCCCTGATTTTTCAGAAAACCTGTACAGCGATGACAGCAAGGGTATAGGTTTTAATATTAGTAGAAAGGAGTACCAATTAACTAGACACTGTTCTTTTATAAGAAAGTTCCACTCATGTATTTAGACAGATAAACTCCGACACTGAATTACACTATGAAACCCAGCAAGAGATATCTGATCGCACAGACATGCATCTACAAGAACTGCCAACATCCTGTACACCTTGAAGACCGTATGTGATACTGAGTAAAATATAGTCATGATGGGGTACTGTTTAGAAATGTTACTGCTTAAAAAGAAAAGCAAAATGGATGTTTTTATCTTAAGAATTCAAGTATCATTTAACTGATTGAATTTTCATGTAAAGCAAAGCACAAAATCCAACGGTGAGGTAAACCGTTGGAACATAAACACCCAAACAAGAACACCCCCCCCCCTTCTTCAGCGTGTCTGTGAATAATAAACTATGTTATAGCTTGCCATATTGACTCAATGTACCACATCTAGGATTTGTTCTTGTTTCGCTGTGAATTTTCATGTAAACCAGTTATTATAGTGTTTAAGGATTTTAAACTTGGGACAGTAAAGGTTTTAATAATCCAACTTCAAGAGTTACAGATGCAACCTTGGAGTTAATAGAAACAAAAAGACATGAAAGTATGGAAGTGAAAAAGGTTTCATAGAATCACAGTATCATAAGAAAATACAAGGAACTGGGCCCAGTGGTCATTCATGCATTGCCAGTCCCCACCTTAGACCTTACCTACTTTTCTAGGAGCAACAAGCCAATCATACCTAGTGTGTACTTGTGGAAAATACATCCGGTTGTCTAACTCCTTCTTTGAGGAATAAATTGTGTTGCATTGTTTAATTTGGAATTGAAGTTTATTCCAGAGAGGGGGTAAGTGTTTGGTGACAAATCTTTCTCTCCAGCATGTTTCTTTTATTTGCTGAAGCAAAGTAAGACTCCTGGTTATAGTGTTAGTGTTTAATTTATGAAGATATGAGATCTTGTATTATTACACCTCTAATGACCTGAAAGACAAGTTGTGGGTCACTCCTAAGAAGTCCATATGACATGGTATCTCTTGTGTTTTAAGCATGTGATCTTTTTAGTTAGGAAGTTCTGGGGCCTTTGTAATTGCTTCACATGCCTAATAATATGCATCCCAAAAAGGACATTGTATTTAAAAATAGATTTGAACAATGTAGAATATAGAGGGGTAAGAACTTCCATGGATCTTTATGAAATGTTTGCAATCAACTGCACCAGATAAAACTTGCAACATCATGACCGAATACAAAGAAATTATCAAGGTCTCTTACCTTAATTTCAGTTTGACATGGGACAGTGTCTGTACTATAAGATGGATGAAGGGATTGTTTACCAAATTTGATTATAGTGTGTTTTTAGAATTTAGGTTTTACCTATTTATTGAGCATCAGATGACATGTGAGACTTCCAGTTGGAGCCTCTGCGTGTCAGAGGGGGACTTGAGGTTAACCCGCAAGCTTGCAGTTGTACACAAGCTTTTGTTAGCCAGAGACCCTCATTTGCAATTATGATAAATAGTAGAGATCCTACTATAGAGCCCTGGGGAGCAACACTAACCACCTTTACATTTACTGAAGCTGCACCTTCCACCTTCACTATATGAATAATATCCCGCAACCAATTTGATATCTATCTAATTATTTAGGGGGTCAATATAGACCTCATTTAGCTTGCTTATTATGCTATCATGTGGCCTAGTGTCCAGAACCTCAGACAGGTCATGGTATGATGTATGGCTACAGGCCCATTGTCCATGGCTTGTGTTACTTTCTTAAAGAAGCTGACCAGATTTTTGAGACAAGATCTACCTCTAAAAAAGATGAACTGCTGGCCGTCAAGATTTATACCATTTTTTGACACTATAGTTAACTAGGTCAGTTATGAAATGGCTAATGAGTCTACAGTTCCTAGGGTTAGCTGTGGCTCTACATTTGTGAAATGGCACCACAACAACCGTGCGCCACACTTCAGGGACAAAACTAGTAACCAAGTTCATGCTGAGCAGTTGTAGGAGCGAGACCACTAGAGTATGTTTTGTCCGGTATATTATGCAACCAGGTATGTTATCAACCCCCAAGGATGATGTACTTTTTATTTTGGAGAGTAGCTTAGCAAGTTCCTTTTGCCTATTATGGTGGGGGGGTTGAGATTCTTTGGGATATGAGGGTTTTGTATAGTTGTTTTGGAGGTAAAATTTGCACTGAATTTATTTGTTAGTATGTTGGCTATTTCTATTGAATCTAAATAGGTAGTGACATTTTGGACAAGTTCTGATCAATGCTGGGTGCTGTTTATTTATATATTTATGTATTTATTTCACATTTTTGACCAGGAAAGTCCAGCTGAGCTAGAGCCCTTTTTCAGCGGAGGCCCAGGGAGGGAAGTTCCACAGAGGTACACAAAAAAGGTTACAAAAATAGAATTAATGAGAACAATACAGAAAGTACTCAAGTTGGTTTCACAAATGTATCAACAGAAATAAATGCACACATAAACAATAAGGTGCCACAGGTAGCAAATAAATAAATAAATAATAAATAAATATATTCCTTAGTTTTCTTAAGAAGCTAAAGAAGGATTTGTAATTGTCTTTAGCGTCTGATGCTAGTCTAAGTCATTGGATGCTTTTGTTTTGCTGACGGTGGATTTAGTTCCTTCATTGGCTTTTTAAAGTTAACTTTAATTTAAGGTTTTTTTGTTTTGCTGTATAGATTAAGAAGCTTTTTTTTTTCATTTTTTTTTTATATTTCTTATTTTTATATGTAGACCACCAGGCTGGTTTACTTCTAAATTTCCCATTCTGTTTAGATCTCATAGTGACTGCCAGGTTAATGTATTTATCCAGGTGAACATAAAGTTTGTTTGTGCAACTACTTGTTGGGTCAGTGACTTGTGTGATACAATTTAATTTGAATTTAGAGACTTCATTATTGAATTATAGGCCTGTACGTTTGAAGGCGTTGTCGCCTCAAAGTAAGATGCTGTCCGGTCCGATTCGCAGCTAGAGCATCTTCTGCGTGGAGACATGCATGAATGGGCGCACCTTCGTTGAAGGTTGTGCATCAGGGCTGGTAACTTGGCACATAAAAATCAACTACCAATCATTAGCGGACTGGAGTTCCGCTGTGGCGACCCCTAACCGGGAAAAGCTGAAAGACACAACAACGTTTGAAGGTTTTGGCTAGCTGCTTGGAGATTTTGAAGGGAATGATTACCAGTCAATAATCAAATGTAACTGGAGAAGGGACTAATAGGGACTTAGTAAATATTGATGACATGTTGGTAAGAATCAGGTCAAAGATATTTTGTCCTCTAGAGGGTTCCTTGAAAAGTTGGTGAGGTTTTGATTATGAAATCAATGAATTTTTGGGCATAACCTATGGCTGAGTTATACGTATCCTAGTTTAGTGTCAGATGACTAAATTATCCTAAGATATTGAAATTCCTGTTGACTTGAAGCTCATCCAGTGTATTTAAGAACTTAACATGGATTTATGGGAGCACAGGGAGGGTAAAGTAACACACCATGATTTAATAGTTTGTTCATTTTAATGTGATTTGTATCACAATCAGATCAGTTTTAGGGTCTCTAGAGATGTGGCCCTTTACATATATGGGTACTCCACTTCAGTTACCATTGGCCAAAAGGCATGCTAAGTACCAAAACCCTTTTTTTGGAGGGAGTTATTTCTGTAATTTTAAACTACGTTTCTACTGGTGCTTGATTTGTTTCTTTCGTTGTGCTGGGATATCCACTAGCCAGACTTTGCCTAAAAAGACAGTACGAGGCAGTAAAGGCTTCATCCTGTATACAGAACTCCTAAGAGAAGATGTGCTAACCATAAATGTGACTATCTAGCCTGTCCTCCCATG
The DNA here is from genome assembly GCF_019279795.1 of Protopterus annectens. NCBI lineage: Eukaryota > Metazoa > Chordata > Ceratodontiformes > Protopteridae > Protopterus > Protopterus annectens. Next base: position 1,270,594,127 of record NC_056746.1, on the reverse strand, counting down.
CTGACACATATTGGATCTAGAATGATAGAAGCCACCATCTTTTCTCTTTACTTTAGCGTCATTCATGGAGAAGATAGGATTCTATTCAAACCAGGGTCTAACCTGAATTTGTGATAGGAATACAGAGCTCTGAGAAGTATCTGCATATAATTTTGTGCCCAATCATTTATACCCACATGGACCACTTATCATGTCATTGTCATAGCTGTCTGATTTAAGGGTCTTTTGGGTCCTTGTTAAGTTGGAAATCTTGTCTCCTAAACGGCAACTCACTGTTTCCCTCTGCTTTTCTAGTTTACTAAAAACTGTTGGCAAAGACTGCTCTGATTTCCAATAAGTAACAGTAAACTCCAGTTATATCACTACCACTCTGGTTGTGTTGTCTCTGTCAGCAATACTAACGACCATGTCTCAGTGAGTTCTTATTATGCATAAGTAAGTATAGATAACAATCACAGACATTAGCTAAAAAAAATCATTGTTTTACTTTATTTGATATTCAAGTTAGGTAGCTTTTTATCATTAGCAAGTAATATTGCTCAGCAACTAATTAAATAGGCTACTTGAATTCTAATTGCTTTGCTAAAGAGACCATAGTAGGCAATGTTGATGTAACAGACTCAGAAATTTTTATGTAAATGAGAAAAGGCCATTGGCTGTTTATAGTCTTGCTTCTACAGCATATTATAATAGTCACAGACAGCAGATGATAATATTCTTTTATCACTCACAAGGAGCATACAAGTAGTTCATATTTTATTTTTATAAGAAAATATGCTTTGAATAAGTCATCTCAATAGAACTTTACAATATTATGTTGACCTGTACAGGACAGTTGACATTCACAGCTTAAGTAACCAAGGATAGGCTATTTTCTGTAAAACCAATGTATATCAATGTTCATCTTTTCAGTAAATCTCAGCTTAAAAGCGCAATGACCCACTGTAAGGCATATCATTATTAGAAAATTACTCAATAGCCTGGGTGTTGTGACAGCACATTTCTTTACCCAGGATGCTGATTAATTCCCAGCAAATGTACATCCTGGAGTAGCTTTCATGAGGAAACTGGCCTAGTTAAATATTAATTGGAATAGAGCAAGAAAATGCCATCTCAGAAAATTAATAAAAGCAGCTAGTAATCTAGGTGAAAGACTTTTCACTGGAAATCACTGCCAAATTAGATCTGAAAGTAATATTTAATATTAAATGTTTTTCATTGTTTATGGTAGTAATAACATGATAACAGCTAGACGGCATGGTTAGTTTTTACAGCAGGGTTTTGCCTTACCAGTTTCATAGCTTTTAACATTACAGAAAACTGATTTGCATTCATGTAAAAAACACTAATGATAGCCTAAAAGTACCTGAAAAATGGTCAAATAGATATGAACACTATAGTCTTCCTCTTCATGGCCCAACATGGCCTGCACCCCAAGAGTGTATCACAAATGTTTTCAGGTTATCAGAATTAAACATGAAACATCTGCACTCACATCACTCAACCCTTGCATGATATTGGTAATATAGTCTTGTAATATCAGTGAAAAAAGTAATTCTTTCACCATTCAACCTTCAAAAGATGGAGCATGGTTCTGCTTCATTTGTAAAATTAGTCACACCTATCTGTGCCCCCCTAAAATGCAGTTGCTGGTGAGAAACAGCAGCTCACCATCTTTTCCTGGTCATTGCTACACAAATTCTCCTGACACACATCCTTAGCCTTTAAGTGGCAAAGCATGTAGTAAGATCATAGCAGGTTACTAGGCTAATGGCCCTGGGGCCCTTAAAAGCCTAGCCAAAAGTTTATCCCCAAAAAGAAACCTCAGTCAGCAGCTGCTGCCCCTGTCAGTGAGGGATATAGGTGGAACCCCTTGGACAAATTGGTGGTTTCCCATCCACTCAACAAGGTTGCGCATGAAGATGGTCGGTGAGCTGCTCTGTTTAACATGTATGGGAAGTCTATTCCAGAGACGGGGCAGCCTCTGGGAGACAAACCTGTCTCTCTAGCAGGTTTTGTTGATGTCACATATTAGATTCATGCCTTTTGAGTGGGTAATGTGTGAGGAATTAAACTTACGGATATGGAGCATCTCTAGTAGGGCAGGGTCTGAAATTGTCTTGTAGGCAAGACACAGATCACCCCTGACCAATCTGTACGATACTGAATAGAGTGATAGTGATTTGAGCATGTCCGCATAGGATAGGTGTTGGAGGCTACCCTTAACTTTAGTGCAAAAGGCAATGGGCTCTATTCCATCACCAGCTAAATGGATTGCTGATAGTTCAACATGGGTGGGGAGCTGCACTCCTTAGTATTTTGCCCTTCAGGTGGGCTGTTAGGCTGATGCCCTATTTGCTTGAGTTGGTGGTTGCTCGGGCAGATGTAAAAGATAAGGAACTTCCCTGAGGCCATGAAATACCACTATGGGTCTCCCTTGAAAAAAATATACCACCCTAGTGTTACTAACATACCTCTCAAGTAAAACTCATTACAAGGAACTTTCCTCATTTTAGGTCTTAAATACTCCATGATCCTTATTATTCCACATTGAAAGGATCTGTCACACATTCAGTTTTAAGAATTGTTTTAGCTAATATCCGTGGAAAATAATACTAAATCATACTAATTCATCAAAGAAACTTTTTATGAACATAAAGTAACACATTTTAGCCAACCTGTGAGCTTCCTCATTGAAGTTGTTAGTAAGCTATCAGTAAGTGTCCCACTTTTTTCCCATTTATTCCACATTATGAAAGGCAGTGCTCCACATTTTAGAGTCAGAAGGTTGAGAGCTATGGGGACTAACCTGGTCAACAAACAAAAAAATAATTACAAAGCAGTCCTATCAGTAATGGTAGTCTAGTTTCTCATGCACTCCCCAGCTGCTACATTTCATGTTTCTCTCTCCTTCTGCGGTCATTCTTCTTTCTTATTGTGAATGCCACTTTAAGGAGAGAGGCAGAGACAAAGACTAGCAAAGGCTAGTTTTCTGATATTTTCTACAAATCTTGGACTAATGAACAGTGTTTATAGCGAAAGCATTTGCTAAGAATTGGGGCCTAGTGCTGCAGAGTTTTTAGCCCTGAGTGCAGAACAGTGACCTGGTTTAAAATATCAAGTTTGGGTAATGATGGCGTGGTTTGGGGAGAAGGAAGCGAGTGGCTAAAGACACGTCATCCATCATGAGAAAGAGAAGTAAGTTAGTGAGTTAGTGATGTGGACTCACCCCAAGAAAGCCACTCTCTGGTGCTATCAGTAAAGTGAGCTACTCAAAACTTGATTTGACAGACCATATTCTATATTCATGAGATGATACAGATGTCCTTGAAAATAAGACCTTTATAGCATCCCTTGTTAAGGAGCATACTAACACTGGATAGCATAGTTAAAAGCATCAGAACAAAAATCATGCTCTATTTCACTGAATAAAACCTGTAACTTATCCCCAAAATACATAGAAGACTCACTCTTCACTGCCTTTTGCTTCAAAAACTTGGCTGGTTAGAGTTTAGTCATCTTCCTACTTCCACACTACTAAGTCTGGCATACATACTACTTTACAAAGGTAACTGTCCTCCCTAAACTACTTTTCAAATCTAATTGCCCTGCCTTAGCTAATTTTAGAGAGCCCTTATAGGAACATTTAGAGATCTATGCATTATATAGACAATATTCTATTATCCAACTAAAGCAAAGGAACCGGTGGATGCAGGCTCACAATATTTTTACCACGTCTAAATGAATATAAAACGTAGTACTCAGGTCCAAGAGGCAAAAAACTTTTATTGTATAAGCACTTTCGTCCTGTAATCAGAACTTCATCAGATACAAATTAATTGTCTTTTTAATTGTCTCTTTAATTGGCTTTATTGATGTTTATGGATAAATATAAAAGGCTTGGATTTGCTCTTTTAATTTGTATCTGATGAAGTTCTAATTACAGGATGAAAGCGCTTATACAATAAAAGTTTTTTGCTTCTCGGACCTTAGTGCTAAGTTTTATATTCATTTAGAAGTGGTGACAATATTGTGAACCTGCATCCACCGGTTCCTTTGCTTTATTTGGACAGTTTGCATTTTATTTCCTGGTTTGCTGGTAATATCCTATTAGCATTAAAGAGATTATTTGCCTCAATCTGTAACCTTTAGCATAAACTACTTTCAGTTATAAAAATATGAGACATTTACAAATTCATCTTCTTTCTAACTTTGAATTTCAATATGAATTAGGTATGCAACTGCAGAACCAACTATGATTCATGTTGTCTAAAACTCTCTTTTTCACAAATATATTTCTTTTGTTTACTACACTGCATTGTGCAGTTCCAATTACAAATTACAAATGCAGTACAAGCTAATTTTCTGCATTACCTTTTCCACTCCATAGCTGACCATTGGCAGCCACCATTGTGTCTCCTATCCACCAAGTCTACTGGGCTTTCCTACTCCGCTGCTGAAATTAGTCCAACCTATGTAGTGGGATGGTGAGGAGATCAAAACACCCCAGTGCAGTGCCATTCTTCTGCTGAAAGGTATTTTAACCTAAGACCTACCTTCCCCATTTCCCCTTGCACACATCAGTAAGCATCTAATGGAAGGACATGTATTGGGGAAGTGCAGCATATTGTCCTTCTTCTGATATGACTCAGCTAATGTCCCCTTCTAATGTCCATTTAGGACAATGCCACTCCATGTGACAATCCCCCCCCCCAGATAGCTACGGATATCCTAACCCCGCAGTGTCTCAAATGCTTGTGTTGCTAACTGGACCAAGATCACCCCAACTATACTTTGGCCTTTATCCCCTCTATACTACAATGTGGTACAAGCAAAGGTTTCACTTAGATAACTGAAGAACTACCTAACTGATAACCTTCAATATTTTACTTTTTGGATAGTGCATAACTGTCACATTTTTATCTACTTCTTGCTGTTTTTCTAACATTTCAGTTACACTCCCTAACTCTTTTTGGGTGTAGTCCTCATTATCGTAGCCCTGTTACCCAAGTACTATGTCTCTGGGTGCCACTGATCAAAGTGTAAAGAGAAAGGGTTAAAGGATTGATAAGTGAAGAAAACACTCTAGTTGAGTTTTTCATTGAGTTTAGAACAGATGTTAAAAATGAATAATTAGTAGGGCATATAAAATAATGCATGTTAACTATAAGAATCAATCAGAAGTGGTACAAAAAAGACTGGGCAGTCAGAATGGAGAAGCAATATGCAAAGGAACAGGGGGGAGACATGTATATGTCTCCCATGTCTGCAGCCAAATGTAAAAAGTTTAGGAGTTTTGCATGGAAGAATGTGCATATGCATTTTATACCCCAAGCAGACTTCAGAGACTTGGCCAGAAATGCTGAAGTCGTGATGGGAATGAGAAAGGTAACCGTAATGAGTGGCAGATGTTAAATATTTATTAGACAGTACTTGGGGAAAAAGTGATTGACAAAAGTCAGTTATTAGAAAATAGAAATGACCAACTAAATGAAAGGTATTGCATATTGTAAAAGAGATATAACTAAAGGAGGGATCTTTAGAAAGTGGAAGGAGCAAACTCTATAACAATAAACAGAATTTGTGGGTGTAATTCATGCAGAATAATGTGGGGAGGAGTGACATTTAAAGACAGGTGAACCGAGCAATTGATGTAGTGTTGAAATGAATTATAATTGTTATAAAAGGAAAGGCATATGTATAATGCATGCAAATGAAAAATATTTAAAATGCATTTGTTTTAATTTCTGTGAATGTAAATGTACCCATGTCACTATTCAAAATGTGTGAATTTAACAGAGTTAACACATGTATAAATATATATATATATATATACATTTCAGATGTACATGGTCCAGCTCTTGCAGAGTGTGTGTGTGTGTGTGTGTGTGTGTGTGTGTGTGTGTGTGTGTGTGTGGTGTTGGGGTTTTGTGACGCAGTGTGAGATCATAATACTAGTGATGAGCGCGCGCATATTTGTGTGTGTGTGTGTGTGTGTGTGTGTGTGTGTGTGTGTGTGTGTGTGTGTGTGTGTGTGTGTGTGTGTGTGTTTGCATGCACATTTGCAGGTAAAGGATGTGGTGGAAAAATAATAATTATTTGATGTTCTCCTTGTGCATTGTCAGAATTTTATTATGTGTCTCCGTTCTGTGATTCATGATGATTAGTGCTGTGAGCATGCAGGCAGGGAATGTGGTATATGTGGTGTGTGTTTGATGTGTGCTGTGTGAGTGCATGTGAAGTTTGAAAGAGTTGGATGTTTTGGGGAGTCTATGTCTTGAAGGGCACCTACTCCAAGGAATGTGTAGTTTCAGAGTTGTTTATGTATATTTTGAGAAGGGTGACGGGGACTTGTCACCCAAAAGTGAGTTTTCTGTGTTTTCATCAGGTGCATATGTTTATGTAAGTGTGTGTGTGTGCGTGTGTGTCTGTGTATGTGTGTGTGTGTGTGTGTGTGTGTGTGTGTGTGTGTGTGAGTGTGTATGCATGTGTGCATGTGTGTTTGTGTGTTTGTGTGTGTGGGGGGGGGTATGTGTGTGTGCATATATGTGCAGACAAGGGTCCTTATAAATGAGAGATCTTGATGTTTAGATTAACTAATGCATTTACTCAGGCAATGTGTTTTTTAAACTAGGTTGGTCTCAACCAGTCTAACAGTGACATTTAGAACCACATTCTATTTTTATTTTTCCACTTATCCTTCCTATTTTATTCTCCTACATGAAATGATTCTGCTCTGCTCATAACATTTATATTTTACATCCTGTGTTGAGTAAAACTGATTATAGCACTAATCATCTGATATATATATATATATATATATATATATATATATATATATATATATATTTTTTTTTTTTGAGAATAAATGTGTTACTTTCAAAGTGCAGGAACATTGCTGCTTAAACATATAAATTAAATAACCTCAAAACTAAAAAAGAACTACCCTGATCAAAAAAAAAAAAAGAAATAAAAAGATTTCCTTTCACGATCAGTAAAGTTTTTGCTGTTCTAGTCAAGCTGAATGTTACACTTGTTATTCTTTCTGACCCAAGTGTTTTTAAAATGCATTCACTCTCCTTGGTAGAGCGGCATGTTTGCCCCATCCACCCACATACACACATAAACACAGAAGCAACATTTGCAAGGTACCTGTCTCTTACACAATCATGCACAATGAACTGTTATGTTTTATATTTTACACATCACTACCCACAAAACAGGTTGTTCTCTAGTATGAGCTAAGAAAACAGCATTTGCTACAAATTGTTTTGCTACCGCTATCTGGATTTGGCATTATATTTACCGTACTGAACAACTAATACTAACCTCAGCAGTGATGCTGTATTCTACCTTGCATGATTATAATTTGACACTCTGGAAAATAAACTGCAGTTCAAACATATAAACAGTGAATCTTTATACTTGTGGTTACACCTTTCAATTGTCTGCTCAGAATGGAGATTGAGGGTTTGCCCACACCACTGTTATAGATATAAACTAACTACAAGACAGCCAGCATTTGCTACAGAAGGGATACTCTTAGATGCGGCAAACACAAACTTAATGTGATATGCGTGTCTAGATACATGACTGAATACAGCATTAATGAAGGCCATTTCATCAAGATCCTAATATTTCACAAATAAACACTACCACCAATCTTCCAGCATAAAGGAATCCAACAAAAATGAAACATGTAAAATCCAAAAACACAAATGGACCCAGAGATGGCACAATTCTCTAGAATAAAAAGCAGTTTTATCAACAAGACATAAGTGCGTTTACAGCTCCTGCTGCTTCATCAGATGACAATAACATTCTCTTTAAACTACTCCATTAAATATATTACCCTAAAGCACTAATCACATGACAAATATGTTTTAAAAAACTAGTACCAAGTAAGCAAGACTCAATCCATTAGAACGTCCTATAGTGTAAAAGTGTAAACAGCTGCAAGTTACTAATAAAAACATACAAATTACTAATAAAAACATACAAATAACTTACATAATAAGCAATACTACCTAAAAAATGTTTATCTAGTTAATGGTCTGGATTTTAACTTAGGTTTAATAGGAATAAATTTGTTCAGTCCATGACCATAGTCACCCCTCAACCTAATTATCCATTTTGCTTCCATTTGTTCAGTTCTCTTCCTAATATCACCTCCCCTCATAGTCTCAAAAACTCTCCTTATAACCAAGAAGTTAAATGTGTGTCCAGGTTCTGTAGCTAACACATGCTTAGACAGGGCACTAGCTTTACTTCTTTTCTGAATATGGTAAATATGTTCTTTAACTCTCTCTCTTAATACTCTGTCTTCCCTACATAAAATTTCGAGCACTTAAGAAAATGGACTAAATAAACAACATGTTCAGTACTACAAGTAGCAAAGGTTTCAAAGTGATAGACCTTATTCTGGTCATGTGTTCAAATTGTGCACTACTATCAATGAACAGATATACAGGACAGTTGGCACAAGTTGTAGTAGCTTTAACTTTACATTCAATTGGTTTACTTACAGGATGGCATGATTGTCTCTTCAATGATTTCATGTTTTTAAATAAAAATCTGGGTCTTGTATCTCTTAACCTACTGATGTCTATTAACCGTGTTTTCACTACTGATAAGGTCATCAGTAAGTTAATAGATACTAGATGCAGGTTTTTATTTAAAAACATGAAATTGTTGAAGAGACAATTATGCCATCTTGTAAGTAAACCAGTTTGAACATTTGGGTTTATGGTTAGCTTAACAGTAATGGGGGGTGATGGGTATATTACGCCTTCCATGAGGACGTAAAGGACAGTGCACCTCACAAAGCATATTCAGACTTATGAGTCTGCTTGTCTTCTGTTATTTTCATTGAATTGTATTTTTCATGTTTGGTACTTTTCGATTGTGTACCACGCAGCATGATTTTGAGGAAGTGGTCTTCTATGGTCTAACATGGATCCAATGAAGTGTTTGGGGGATGAGGTAGAAAGCAGTTTAGTTTAGATGGACAGTATGGTAGATCTTTCTCTTTAGATGGAGGAATCTTATCTTTGTTGAGAGCAGAAAAAAATAATACAACATTCCCATGTTGCAATTTAATACTGAACTTGAAACACCCAAGTTGTTATGGAAAGAAGTCATTGAAGTGTGAAGCTGTGCAGAAAAGCAGTCATCTCAGGGGCCTTCTCAGACATCTTACCTATTCTCAGTCTGAGCTGGGGAAAGAAAAATATTATTAAATTCATTAAGTTACTGTGATGGGTGCTGTGAACAAGAATGTGAAATAGTAGTGGACAGGGATGACGTGGGAAATCAAAGGCATTCGCCTGGTGATGGTTTGCATGCAACTATGGATAAGAAGAAAATTCTTAAATATGAACTACGGAAACACACTAAAACAAGAGGTAACACATAGTATAAGAAGGCTAACTAAGAAACAGAAGGCAAAGAAGATAGGGAAGGAAACAGAAAATGATGATGTTCAGTGCTTAAATGTTAAGGGTAAAAAATATAGCTTTCTATCACAGTCATAGAAGGAGGCCTATACATCATAACAATAACAGCTGTGCTAAATACAGTCTGAGGCACTATGATATCAGGACTCAAAGTGTATAGAAGGAGTGGGAACAGTAAATAAACTTTATTGATGGCAATATATAACCTGGATTTGCTAAGCCACGGTGTGGGAGAAGACATGGTTGGTGAAGTAAAAAAAGGGCAAGCTAATAAGATGGCCTTATGAATGAAGGTGACCAATGTAATCTGTAGTGTAACACTGTGCTATACCGACCGCTAGATTCTGGATAAAAGGGATAGTAGACTCAGAAGTCATATTAATAGATATGAAAACAGAAGGAGCACTATATACATGTGACACATAAATAATCATGTAGCAAACTGCAATGTGTCCATAGAAATGGCTGGTGGAAATCATATTACTAGAAACCAGCTAGGCTTTAGCAGAAAGTGAGACCTAAATGAAGAAGATGAAGAAGGGAACTAAACGGTCCTAGTATATATCCACTTGGATAAAACAAGAGTTGCAGATGAAAGAGAGACACTTGGCAACAGTGTGAACTCCATGGGGTTTCTTACACTCCCTGGAAAAATACTTGAAAATTATACAAGAAGTGAGTTTTGTGAAAACAGCAGAGATGAAAATGGGGAACAAATATAGTGACGTTTGTGAATAATTTATGGGAAAAGTTGCAGGAAAAGAATGTGGAAAACATTATATCCTTTAGCAGTAGAAGAAAGAGCTGCAGGAAGAAGGAAGTGATAGGGAAAAAGATGCGGCTAAAAAGAGCAGTCAGTAGAAAGAGAAAGGCGTACCAGATGCCAAAAAGAAGATGAGAACAGAAAAGATGGTAAATTTCATAAGAGTTGAAATAGACCTTGACAAGTAGATGGTTGGGAGGAGTGAAGGAGAAATAAAGTTTGACACCAATGGAAACAAATGACAAAGGAACAAGACATTGAGTTACTGGGAAAAGGAAGGGGTTTAAAATGCAGGTCAGGCAGAAATAGTGAAGACATTTTTCACTTCTATATTTACAGAGGAAGTGAGGCAGTTTGCCGACATGTGAATGCTACAGAAGTTAGATCTGTAGACAGTTGGAAAAGTAACCAAGCTGTAAGAGTGGAATGAACAGCAGAGAGAAAGTGACACGGAAGAATCATTATTCCTGTAAACTACAATTTCAACATAATTATCTAATGCATCTACTGTTCTTGGTGGGGATTTGTACAACAAGACTGAAAACAGCTATTCTCACATAAAAGTTGCGGGCAGATACAATAAGTTGTATACAACTTCAAGTACTGTAAGTGCTATAAAAATGGACTGAAATAATACAGTGGCAGCTAAGCCGCTATCAGTGAGTCAGTATCACTATGCTAAATATGCAATGAGCAGGGACAAAATGCAACAGAACATGCTAGGACCAGTGCCAGCAGTGAATATAATGCAAAAAAAGTTCTTAATTACATCCAACATGATTTCTGCACTGTTTCATCAAATGTTTCTGGAAAAACAGTATGGGTGGATTCAATAAAGCCTACATGGTCATTTTTCAGCATGTGTGAATTGTGGTGTGATATGCACATGGCTGCGAAATGTTTTAGATTCAGTAAGCACTGTGCAGAGGCACGCACCACAGTGCAAACAAGGTAAACACTGCGGTATACTAATTACTGTATAAGCAGTTGAATTACATGCTAATTAATGAATCCAACATGATTTAGCTATTCAACAAGATATAGAGCATCTCTCAAGACTCTGTGTAGGCTTTCCCTGTGAATTCCAAAATTTTTGGAAAACAGCCATAGAAAGGAGTCTACAGAGACAGAATATAAAGTAAAAGGTAGGGGATTTGTACAGAACTGACCGCAGAGACATATTTCAGTTAGACAGGCTGGATATAATAAAAAGAAAGTGAGTAGCAATAGCAACATAATTCTTTTTTGTGTCATAACAGAAATGCAGCTTTGCTGCCCCATCCCCAAATGAACAGGCAAATGACACATTTGGGTAAGAAAGCATCACTGAAATGCTGAAAATGCTATGAAATGACCTGTCCCTAAACCATATCTGCAGATTTAATGCAGAATATTCCATGAGAAGGTATTTCCAATCATATATACCCTGCCCTGACAAAGTTGCCCATGCCATCAGTATACTTGTAACTTGTACAGAAAGACAATGTGTAAAAACCATTGAATAGATTATTAATAGTTATATATCAGCATATGCAGTATGTAGCTGAGAGAACACAGGCATATTTTCTCAAAATCAGTAGTCCTCTGTGCAGATATACCCCAAAGTCGTATCCTCTCTACTGTGTTCAACACATAAACAATTCGGCTCCTTTTCAGTTTCCCTAGCTATATGGTTGCCTTCTGGTGTAGATTCAGGGCTGTCAGAACCATAAAGATGCAAATGAGGTGTGAACTCATTAGAATTGCTGAATTCCAAATCCTTGGCTCCATGTATCTGATGTAAACATAGTGCAGGCACTAACTCAGTGTTTGTGTTTAATGGACTCAACTGTGAAATTATTACATCAAGTGGGTGTGTGAGGTTAGACTTAGAAAGTATTTCATGTATGTTTGTCAAGTTTGGAAATGCAAGTAAGCAGCACACAATCCACAGGTTCTGTTTCATTAATATCTAATATCCTCTTCATTTCTTGGCAAATTGTGTTTTCTCTGTCAGTTTTTCATTATTATTTTATTATTTTTTTGGTCATTGTTTCTGCGATGTGATGCTAAGCTCAGTCGTGGGAAATGGAGGAAGGAATGAAAAGTTTGGATGTGCTTGATTGCATGGCATTGCAAGGTGGGCAAAAGGAACACCTTAAGAATGACCAGTGCATAATGTAATGTTATGCAACAATTCCAGTGGCAGCATTGCTAAATTCTGACAGTTAGTAGTGAGTCTCTGGAATACACCTGCTACTTAACTGACTCTGTGGCAGTATGTGTTAATGCAGTGATAAGTTCCTTTTTGTGCCCAGATGGCATTGGATTTAACTACAACCGTATCTACTACTTTTAACTAGTATTTTATTACCGTTGCTGCGTGATGTGCACCATTACACAATAATGCATTAAAGAAAAAAATGAAAAAGATAGGACAGTGGTGAAATGAGAGCAAGCAGGGGGGAGAACAAATGGAAACCAATAGAGGAATGTGCAGGAGGGAAATTGGAAAGAATTACAGCTATCTATTGCTTCAACAGTAAGAACTACATAAATCCACGAACACTACTTTTTGACAAACAAGGGTTAGAATCAATGAACCTTATGTCTAAGCATTACCAAATAACAGTAAATAATCTGACAAGAGAAGTGACAGAGTTGGACAAAATTATAAAGTTAGATCGAGATTTCCCATGCTACCAACATGATTATAATAGAATTTTTAGTAGCTTTAACCAACAAGTGGATAGATTGAAAGAAACTAAAGCCAAAAAAATTACACAGAGATCATACAGACTATAACAGTGGGTTAGCTTATCCCGACCCACCCCCGTCGCAAACTTGCAATCCGATTGGCAGATCTCGTACACACACCCACATACAAACTGCAAACCTGCAAACTGGGCGCCATAGTCGAAAACACATCTGACACAGATATCCTTCAGAAGGGCCTCACAGAAACGGATAACTGGTGCCAGAGCCATGGCCTAAAGTTAAATGCCAAGAAATGCATAGTCATACCCTTCGGGAAAAACAAGGTTACCCCTAGCTACCATATAGGTGGCAATCCACTGAGCACAGAAGAAGTCATCAGGGATCTGGGGACCCAGGTTGACAGTAGCCTTTCGTTTGACACTCATGTTGCTAAAGTAGTTAGGAAAACCTTCTACATTGCCCACCTGATCATGAAGGGATTCACATCTAGATCAAGGGAGGTCATCGCCCCTGTACTCATCACTCATTAGACCTATGATTGAGTACAATGCCCCATTCGGAATGTATCTGACCAGACACCTGCAGCAGCTGGAAAGGCCCCAAAAGTTCCTCACCAAAAGGATAAAGGGTCTCAAAAATATGTCTTATGCTGCCCGACTGAAAGAACTCCAGCTCTATTCAGTCTCATACCGCTTGCTCAGAGGTGACCTGTGCCTGACATATAAGGCCATGTCAAACCCTGATTTGATGAATATGCTTCACCTCAAAAATCTAGATCCCTCAGAACCACAAGGGCGGAGACTTAAACCTTGACACAGTTATTAATAGAACATGCTGGAGGGACAGATTCATCACCCAGAGACTCCCTATGCTGTGGAACAAAATCCCGGTACATGTGAGGCAGAGCACCTCGCTGGCCTTGTTCAAGAGGAATCTTGACCAATGGATGGGGGATCGCAGATATACCCCAGGGATTACTTCAGTGTCACTGCTTGACAGAGGCACAGCAAAATAATAGGCATAGTTTTATTCAAACTAAAGGGGTGGCGAAAGCCAAATAACTATGGGCTAGGCTTATAAATGCCCTTGGGCAGATAGCCTAGTATGAACCTATGAACCTATGAACCTATACTCATACTCAAAGAGAGAGTAATAACAGGAGCGTAAATGAGGTGACATCACCAATACTAACAATGAGCAACCAAGTGAATGAAGCATTTCAGAGGGGGGATGAACAGACATTAATACGCAGAAGTAATTTAAACAACCAAAGTGGAAATACCTAACTTAATAACATCAAAAATTATCTAAATGGTCATGTAAACCAGTTTAACTGTCAGAATTTTTACAGTCCCAGGAGGCAGAACCACAACCCAATCTGACAGAATCAGCAACACACATACAATACCCAAGAAGTCAGCAAACAGACGAGATAACGCATATTTCTTGTGAAGAACATTCAACAAGAGAAAATAACTCACACAGCTACCACCAAAACTTTAGAACTCACTTGTCCTGCACAAAATGAATCCAGAGTAAAAGGCAAGATACCAGGACTTGGAGACGGCTGTAGAATCCAATATAAGAATCTTTATTTGACACAAGCGCTTTTGTGGGTAACCCCACTTCTTCAGATGTCTAAAACATTTTAAAACAACCCTTAGTTTATATGTACGCCCTCTTGGAACACATGATTAAAAACAGCCAATGCCTTATTTGGATGTAAATATTCACTTTTCACTTAAAGCAACATTTTATAAAATGCATACTAATAAGTACATTATAACATAAAAAAATGCATTGCAACATAAAAAATATATAAACTTCCAAAAACCTATTTGTAAAGCTATCTGGGTCTTATCTTAAAACTTTAAGACATTTAAAAACACAGAATTTATTCCATTTACATATAAAAGAAAATAACTGTTTAATAATAACTAACAGGGACTGTGACTTTAAAATATAAAATTACTCTGCAGTCTGTATTGAATCCGAACTGGTGGAACGTTTATCTAGAGGTTTGACTTTCTTTCCTACATGCCACTCTGATTTAGCCAGAACTTTACTGCAGTTATTTATTTATTTTATTTATTTGCAGTTTGTTAACCGGGAGAGTCCTTTGGGCTGAAGTGAACACTTTTTCAATAGAGGCCCAGGGAGAAAAGCTCCATACAGACATGAAAAAAACAGCAAGAACTAATTAATATAATTAATAAAATTAACAGAAAAGGACTAAAAAGCAAAAGATAATGCAGTCAATAGAAAAAGACAAAAAAAAAGTTAATGCAGTCAATTAAAATCACTATGAGATAGTACAGAATTATACAAAGTGATTGAATAGGCAGGATCATCAGATGTTGTAAAATGTATTAGAAATCCCTGAATCTATTGGTGTATTCTAGTATTTACAAAATAAGATTAAGTATCTTATACAGTGTTGTAGTAACATAGTAGTTTGCAATGATAAATAGGTTCTGAGCAATCTGAGATGGTGAGATTAGGAGGGGTGGGAGCAGGAGCATTCCCAAGTAGAGGAGAGATGTGAGTGGAGTAGAGTCTTGAAAGAGGATAAGTTCTTGGTTTGGATATGGGGAGGAAGTGAATTCCATTTACATGCTAGGGAAAAAGACAGTAGTAGTTGTCCAGGAGTACATATGGGTTTGGAAACCTTAAGAAGATTCTGATTGTTGGATCTAAGGGATTGATCCGGGAGGTGTAAGGTAACGATAGAGGAGAGAGAGGGGCATTGTGCAGGCTTAAAGATAAGGTTGTGGACAATAGGAAACTGAATGTAGAGGAGATAGTTGGGGAGTTCTAGCCAATTCAGGGACTGTAAGGAGACACAACGGTGAAAGGAGGATTTGGAACTGTTGGTAAATTGGCGATTTTATTGTAATAGGAGGCCAGTTTTGTCTGAAGTGTGACTTGTACATTGGTAAGGATAGGGGCACCATAGGTGAGGGAGGGAAGGAGGTAGGTGTTAGAGAGAGCAAGCTTGGATGAAGGGATTAGAAAGCGATTATGACGATAAAACATTCCGAGCCTCTTATGGGTTTTCTTTATGCTGGTTTGAAGATGAACGTCAAACTTTAGTTGTTCATCGATGTGAACACCAAGAAGTTTAGTGTGGGAGACTACTTCAATAGGGGTCATGTTCTGGCTTAGAATGGAGAAGGAGTGTCTGTCTAATTTGGTACTTTTGGATGGGGTAAAGATCATAATTTTTGTTTTTGCTGCATTAAAAGCAAGGTGGTTATTAAGCATCCATGTCTCAGTGTTGTTGAAAGTGATTTGTGTTACATGCATGAGCTCAGGAAGACAGACAGCTTAGCAGATGATTGTAGAATCATCTGCATATTGGACTAGTTTAGTGTTTGGGATATAGTGATGGAAGTCATTAATGAAAATGTTAAATAGTAAATGTCCCAGGATGGAATCATTGGGGATGCCTTTTAGAGTGTCAAGGTAAGAAGAGGTGCAGTTATTCCACTTGACAGCTTGCTGCCTATTTGAGAGGTAACTGGAGAACCAGTTGAGGGAAGAGTAGGAGAGGTTGAGATGAGAGAGAGTTTAGACAAAAGTACGCTGTGGAAAATGGTATTGAATGCCTTAGAAAGGTCGAGTAGAAGGGTGGCTACAATATTTCCTGAGTTACAGGCTTTGTTGATGTTACTGAGAAAGAAAAGAAGGGCAGTGGTAGCACTGGTCTGAGTCCATGCTGTGTTGGGGTTAACACATTATTGTCTAAGAGATAAGGTAATAGCTGTGCTGGATACATTTTTCAAGAATTTTGGAAAAAGTGGAAAGAATTGCTGTGAGACAAAAGGTGGATATTTCATTGTTGTTGCCCCCCTTGTATAGGGGAATAATAAAGGCTTGTTTCCACAGGAGGGGTACACAGGACTCTTGTATAGAATGATTGATTATAATATAGATGTGGAGAACTATGCCGTCAGCTGCTAGCCAAGGAAGTTAGAAGGTATGTTGTCAGGAGCATTGGTACAAGGTTTTAGTTTTAGGAGACATTTTGTTATATTACTGACAGTGATTGATTTGAGAGAAAAGGGAGGAGGGTGGTTTATACTGGAGATAGAAGGAGGGGGAGAACTGTGCATGAGAGAAGTGGGAGGAGGTAATGAGGTGTTACTGAAGGAAGAGGTGAGCTTGGCTATGGAATCAATGAAGAAGGTGTTGAATTTTAGGCTATGATATGATTGGGGGAGCTGGGGTCAGGGCAGGGGTTGATTTTTTTGCCAGGGCTAAGGGGGGCTGAGATACTGCTCTAAAATTTCTTGGGATTGGATTTGTGGTTGTTTTGAAGTTTTGAGTAGTAGGATTTGCGATCAGAGGTGATTTGTTTTTTAACTGTACTACAGAGTTGTTTGTCTGCAGTAAGGGAGGTAAGAGTTTTCTATTTTAGGTCAAGTTTCCAAGATTTATCGTGGGTATGTCTGAGGGTTATTGCTTCCCTGGGAAAGCCAGGGGGCTAATTTTGGATTTAACTATTTTAGTTCTAGGAGGTGCTAAGTTATTACGTATATTATTGAATGATGTATTAAAGTAAGTTACAGCGTGGTCTAGTGAAAGAGTTTTTAGATGGTTCCAGACCATTTGTTTTAAGCAATCTGAGAAGGATTCAGGTTTGACTTTTGTGAGGTTACGGGTTACGATATAATTGTGTTGTAGATGGAGGGTGGAAGGAGGTGAGCAATGTACAAAGGCTGGAAGGTGATCACTAAGGTAATGGGGTAAGGTGCCACTATCACAGATGTTATTGGGATGGGATACTAATATCCAGTCGAGGATGCTGCCAAAAGAGTTATGTTTGTTGGGCTTAGTAGGAGAGTCTATTAATTGGGAGAAATTGTAAAGGTTTATGTTTTGGGAGAAGTTTTCTGAGTGAATGGGGATCCAATTGATGTTCACATCTCCAAGGATGATTCATTTGTTACTTATATTAGATAAGAGCCAGGAATGGATATCTTTAAGTATAGGGATGTTGTTTCCAGGTGGAATATATAGGGCAGCTATAACTATGCTTTAAGCTTTATGTTATGAAATTGAATTTGTCTATAGTACTGGGTAACCAAGAAGTTGTAGTTTCTAACTTTAGGATACCTTGTATATACAATCCACCTATTTATCTTACAATAACACTTTTTGATCATATCTGTGAATTAGTCATCAGAGCTTTATTGAATGAGAGTGATAAAAATGAATATAACAAGACTAGCAATGTTTCTAGGATTGAAAGTGAAGCATTGAACAAATTAAGATGTCTACCAGTGAGGATGATGAAACCTGATAAGGGGGGAGGGTTGGTTTTGATGGATTTAGATAACTATACATCCAAAATTAAACAGTTATTAGAATGTAACACCTATGAAAAAGTGAGCTTAAATGAACTTAATGTGGCGTGTGGCCATATTAATTCTTATATTAATGATATTTTTTTTAGGGCTGCCATAGATGTTAATACATTTAATTGTCTATCAACATTATCTCCTAGAATACCTAAGTTGTTCAGTGTTCCCAAAATCCACAAAAGTCTACCCAACCCCCCCATGAGGGCATTGGTAGATGCAAGGCATTTGATTACATACTCAAGTGCTAAATTAGTGGATTCTGTATTGAAGAAATACATTAATAAAGAATTACAAATTTAATGAGATTCATGGTCCTTTTTAGCAGACATAAAAGAATTCAACTTCCTGACAGCAGACGTCACAGACTTATATATTTCAATACTCCATCTTGAAGGGATTGAGTGGGTCTCATTTATGATGAGATCAAAGGGAGCCTCTCAAACAGAAATTAACTTTACAGGAGAACTACTGGATATTATACTAATGAACAACTTCATCTCTTTTGATAATGAGATTTACTTGCAAAAGGTGAGGGTAGCGATGGGTTCACCTTGCCAGGTGAGTTTTGCCAACTTAGCGATGGCCCATTGGGAACGTGAGTTTATATTTAACAACAGTGACATAAACAGTCAAATATATTTCTACACTCATTTTCTGGATGATATTTTCATCATATTAAAGGGAGATTAAAGTGTAGCTTTACATTTAGTACATTATTTTAATAATACCATGTTTCTTGCAGTTTACCAGCAACTATCACCATGAACGTATAACATACTTAGACATTGATTTAAAGAAAGATAGACTCCAGTTCAACTATATAGTGAAGATATTCAGGAAAAATACATATTCGAACACATTCTTCCATTAAACTCGATCACATCAATACCAGCAAAAGAGGTTGGAAATTAAGGGCCAATTAGAGCAGCAAAAATGGTGACATTGGAGGAACGGGAAGAATTTTTGGAAGAATGTGAAACCCTATGGCAGATGTTTTTGTTTAGTTTCACAGTTGACTATAGAAGTGCAAAGTAAAATAGTCAGTTTTATAAACCGATTCTATTAATAGGGAAAGTACACAAGACAGAACGGTACTCTTAAGTACACAACACAATGTTGAACTAAGTAATTTAAGTCATTCTAGTTCAAGTAATATTAACAACAGATTCAAATAAAGTTTTATTACTACATACAGTATTGATGCTTTAGAGGTTAAAAAAGTTATTTTTAAAAACTGTGACCTGTTGACAGGAGACCTGGAAATCCTGAATAAAATAGGAAAATTTCCTACTGTGATTTTTAGAAGAGGTTGTAGCATAAAGAACCTTTTAGAAAGCTGTGCAGTTAGTTTAATAAGAAATCCAGGAATGTACAAGTGTGAGATGTGTAATTTCTGTAAATTTATGGAGATTGGCCAAAAGTATAACATCAGAAACACATCATATTGCACACGAAAAAAAATCAACAGTAATTCAAAAATGATAGTGTACTTGGCCCAATACCAGTCATGTCCTGCTTTTTCTATTGAGAAAACTGATTGAAAATTTAGTGAATGTGTCTATGAGCACATTTATAGTATAAATAAAGGTAAGTCAGAATATGCCTTAGCTAGACATGTAACAAGTTTCCTTACACATAGTTTTAAGTTTAGAGTCATTGACCAAGTGACATCAGATACTAGAGGAGTCACTAGCTCCCTCTTACTGGAAAAATTAGAATTATTATGGCAACTTTGTTTAAATGCTTGTCAATACCCGGGCCTAAATGAGACCTGCTCAATACTATGTTACCTGAAACTGAAAAGTTTAACTAATAAGAAGATAGAAAAGGCAACCATCATTGAGTAAAAGTGAATACACACACCCACATTATGTATATATTAGTGAACACACAGGAAGTATATAGTATAAAAGTACAAAGGTATGTAAAGTAAACATTTTAATTTGTATCAGTATTAACTGAGTTCTTGAACACCTTGTGCTAAGAATGCAATGTTTTCTAAAGTGTCTTATATAGGTATTTGAAGAGTTAATGCTTCTCAGTAGCAAACAATTACATATGTTAATTAGTATCACATGATTTCACAAAAGGTTTTAAAACAGTGTTGAATGTGTGGTTATTTTATCTGAAGAAGTTCTGGTTATTTAACTGAATGAAAAGCTCTTTATGAGTATGAGTTTTTAATAAAGAATTCAGTGGTCTGGTTCCTTGGTTGCTGTTTCTTCTTGTCAAGTAGTATTTCTTCAACAGTAAAAATATCCATTTCTTCAACAGTAAAAAGTGATAATACATGCAGAATATTAGCTGAGTTTGGACTTTCACCTCCAGATAGAGGGGTGACCTCAGCACAATTATGTATAGCCAATTGAACCAAATCAAGTCTATCAAAAAAGCAGGTGAGGACATCCAGGCCCCATGGTCATCGAGCTGGCTGACAGTGAGAATTGAGTCCTCACCCACAGGACTGTCACCTCCATCTGCCACTGGCTGGAGCACTTGATGTCTCATTCTCCTCTTCCTAGTACTATGCAAAATGAGGGAGATCAGCCTCTCCAGCTGGCATAGGTGTGCACCAACAGTGGGATGCAACCCTACACACCATCTAATAATGTGATAATACATTGGTGTGAGTGATAAACTCATCACCTCTGTCACTGCTCCCAAAAAGAACAACTGGACTATCCTCAAAAGCAGAACTACCTGAGGGGGCAGGTAGTACAGGGGCAGCAGAGGTGGTGCTGTCAGTTTGGCTCTCAGAAGTGCTGGGCAATGGTACCATAGCTGGTGGAGTGGGGGCATGTGTATTCTGTGGGGCAGGCCTACCTCGCTGTGCTGTGGAATATATCATGATGTAGTACTCATAGATAACATGGAAACATTTTGATAACACATAATAAAATAAAAAAAATTAAAAAAAGCTAAAAAAATAAAAACAAAAATAAAATAAAAAAAGAGATAAGGGTTGGGGTGAGAGAGAAAAAAATATAATATTAGCACCTTCATATGTGACATACAATACATTAATACAATTATTTGACTCTATTATATGAACCTTTAGTCTTAAGACTACTACTCCCTAACAGATATATTTTAATTTAAGACTACCAGCTCCTAACAGATGTGCACTATACTACAGATTGCATCAAGTGCTCCTTTACATGTGCATATACTGCACAGATGCATGTTCCAATTATACAGATTACAGTTTACAGCAGAGCTTGTGTGCTACTGGTATAGAGCTTTTACTTTAAAGCTTTAAGTTGCACATAATTGAAGAATTAACAATATTGTATACTTGGGAAGGGTGGTATCTGATCCCACAATCTCTGACTAAAGTCTAATATTGTACTGTTGGTTTGTGCTACAGACGAATGCATGCATACTTGCTTTTACAATTGAGATATGCATGCTCAATTTGACACAACTCTATAAAATAAAAGCGATCTTAAAGTTTGAATGTTACAAGAACACTATTCTTGTGCTGCATACATACCACATGCCGCCCTCATCCTCACCAATCTAGCACCATGGGTCCTAACATTGACCTCCCTTTCCATGGCAGCTGTGGAAAAAATAGAACAGAACACAATGCTATTATGCATATCAGTCTTGCCTATACTGAGCTTTTAAGCATTACAAGTGCTCTCTGTAGTTGATACTTTCACAGGTGTGGGATGTCTGCAGTCCTATATTCTCCAATCCAGTGGTTGAAGGTATCTTTCTTCCCTCTCCAGAGGTCATTGTAGTGATGCCTACTGTGTTCACTAGTGTGTGTGATACCAATGGCACAGGATACAGCTTGGGCCAAACTATCCCAAGTTTCTATCCTTCATCCTTCATACTAGGAGCCAGAATAGTCTCCCCTGCAGCAGCCTGGCACTGTGGTATTTCACTAGGAGTCCAGTAAAAATGTTGGACTCCTAGACACCTCATCTCTGAGCACTAAATCTCACAGCCTCTCCAAAAATGCCTGCTATGTCTACCATAGATCAAGGGCAATGGAGAGTGATGTTTTCCCACCAATTCCAGTTATCACATTTACTGGGAGTGTGCACAGTGTTTGAAAATGTTGTGCACTGCTTACCATTGCGCAAACATGGTGCTCAATAGTGCACACCCCTGAGCACCACATCTGCGTGATGGTAAGTGGTGCACAACAGTGGCAAGCAGTAAGAAATTACACAGGAGGCCGTGTATGTGTGTTAGGCAAATGTGAAGGCCATACCAGTCAAGATAGCAGAAATATACTTACGGGATTATAAGACACAGTATATCCACAGTCATACATTTGATAATAATGTGATAATACATTATGGGAATTGGGACAAAAGTAAAATTTTAAGGGACATGATGTATACGAACCCAGGACCATGTGTATAGCAGTCCTACACTTACACCTGTTGCACAAGAAGGTTGAGAAAACACTTGTCTATGTTGCAGTTTATTGCTATAAACTGTAATGTCAAAACAGTTATACAAAGGTTGCACATCCTGTACTAGAACCCAGAAACATCTGTACATCAGCACTACACACACCTGCTAACACAGGACTAGTTATTTGACAGCAATGGCATTAATTGAAAATATCTAGAGAATACTAGTCATTTTTTGGGGCCAGGTCCACAAGTGGAGTTCAAAAGGGGCAGGAATTTGAAAACAATATTAGAACACAGTTGGTGCAAATACCAACATAAGCAAAATTCTAAATTTATGGGAATGAAAAAGTGTGTCTGTTGCACCTACTGCCCCAATATTCTGGTGTGCCATGAAATTGCTTTGAACAACCAGGTGATTGCTATAAGAGACAGATTAAATTGTTGTACAACAAAGGTGGTATATTGTGCACTGTGTATGTTCTGCCCCTGTTTTTACATAAGAATAATGGAGAGGAGACTGCGGGACAGAATATATGAATATTTGTAAAAATGGAGAGGAGACTGCGGGACAGAATATATGAACATTTGTAAAAATGGAGAGGAGACTGCGGGACAGAATATATGAACATTTGTAAAAATGGAGAGGAGACTGCGGGACAGAATATATGAACATTTGCAAAAATGGAGAGAAGACTGCGGGACAGAATATATGAACATTTGTAAAAATGGAGAGGAGACTGTGGAACAGAATATATGAACATTTGTAAAAATGGAGAGGAGACTGCGGGACAGAATATATGAACATTTGTATGAAATAAGAATGAAAAAAGAAACTAACGCCCTCTACAAACACATAAAATGTTACGCACACCACACTTTTAAATTTTGTATTTTGGAACAAATGCCTTCCAACAGTAATGAAAGTCCATGGACCTTATTACTGGAAAAACTTGAACTATATTGGCAGCTGCGTTTCAATGCCTGGACTCAATGGACATGTTTCAATAGCATGTCTGCTCAAGTTAAAAGCACTGGAAATATGAGCCCTAAATACAGGGTTTATATTTTACATATTTTACATACTTTTGTCTTCATTTTTTCAGATTTTATAGGAAAGGAAGCCACGATGGTGCAGCGGTAGCATTGTTGCCTCACAGCAAGAGGTTCTCCCGTTCGATTCTTGGCTGGAGCGCCTTCTCTGTGGAGTAGGCATGTCCTCCTCTCAGTCGTGTGGTGTGCGGAAGACATGCATAGAATGGGTGTGCCTTCGCTGAAGGTTGGGCGTCAAGCTGGCACCTCGGCACCCATAAAAAATCTACTGCCAATCATTAGCGGACCGGAGTTCCGCTATGGCGACCCCTAACCGGGAAAAGCTAAAAGAAGAACATAGGAATGCATTTTATACTATCTGATATATATATATATATATATATATATATATATATATATATATATATATATATATATAGTATATGTATGTGTATATATATATATATATATATATATATATATATATTTATATATATATATATGTATATAAAGAGAGAGAGAGAGAAAGAGATTTTATATAAATATATATATATATATATATATATATATATATATATATATATATATATATATATACTCAGTCCTTCACACTGTTTCATTGTGGTGGCTCCTTTAAGATGATGCTTCTTTTCCTGAGGGCTTGGCAGTCATGTGATTGGACACAAAAGTTACAAACTGTGTGTACTTCCAGCAATGTTTATCTGATGAAGTTCATTTATTTTTGTGAACAAAATCACTTATCTCTCATAGTTTTAAAAAAGTTTTTATTTCAAAATGTTTCTAGATTATAGTTCTTTTGGATTTTACCTCCAGCAGTTTCTTTCATTGGGCCTTCCACTTGGGTTTTTACATATAGAATGGTGACAGTCTATTAGAGGGCATCAGCCACATGTTACAGATATTCCTGTTTATTCATACCTATTGGTCAGTTGTGCTGAGCACTGCACACTTACGCTGAGCTATTGATTTATGTGCTGAGGTTCCGGAACTAAAGCTGATGTTCACTGACTGGATTCCAAAACAGTGAATCCTAATGAGCCTCATTAATTACATATGGTGCAAATGATACTTACAAGTTGTGTGTGTGTGTAGCTAAACTCACAGCGGGATATAGCTGACTGATTGCATGCTTACAAAGGTAAGCGGTCACCTGCTTGCATTGCTGTGGTGTAATACATTATTATCACTTACCTATGATCACATTATGCTGTGTAAAACAACTGAAACATGCTTTCATGCATATGTTGTTTGAAATTCTCTACATTATATTCAGCTTCTTATCTAAAGGATGGTGATAGATTTCAATAATATGTATGCATGTGAGTAAATGTCCATCACTGATAAAGAGGATTTCCCCTTATGCAGTTGTATGGCTACTGGCAAACCAACACCAGTGAAATACAGATATGGATAGAACATATATCCATAGTTATTGCAGATTAACCTGTAATGTCTGATGTATGTTTGCACAGACTTACAATTTATGGGGTTATCCATAAATTTATGTTCAGGGACTGATTTATGGATAATCTCTGATGCTTAATCATGTAGTAGTAGTTGTGTTTTCATTAAATGAGATATAAGCAATATCAGGTTGGTTTACTTTTGCATTGTCTGTTGTTTTGTATAACTGGTCATTTTCGAAAGCTGATGTTTTACTGCCTTGTTTCTGTATAAATTTCAACAGTTGTGTTGTTTATCATATCTACCATAACACGATGGACACATTTGTGATGCTGTCCATGTGATAATATCTGAGATGTATCCTACATGCTTGAGGTAGCATTGGTAGGTGTGTTTGGATGTCCATGCAACTGTGGCAACACCATTACTATAGTACTGAAGCTGTGGCACATTGATTATGTGTTTGGCCCTAACTTGTTAAATCCTACCTCTGCATATATGACATGTCCAGACATGTGGAATGGGTTGTTAGCTGTGCACATGTATGCCGATGATATTAGGGCATATGGATCAGCTATTCCGACATGTTTTTATATTCTGATAATCTGTATATGGCAGTGGTATAGATGATATGGCTTATTCGGGTCTATATCACATCATCAAAGTGTCAAAATTTTGAATGTGATAACATCGAACCCAAAACCATGAAAGCTGAAAACTCCAAAGACTGAGAACAGCGATTTTTTTCCCTGGGAAAAAAAATCGCTGTTCCAGTACAAAATGCAAAACACATGAACACTACGAACTATTTCTAATGTACACCCCCAACATTGGGGGCTGTGCCCCCCCCCGCCCCCCCATACTTAAATATACCAACTCCAAGATTACATGACAGTGGAGGAAATAGCGAAGCCATGGAAATTGACCACCAAATTCTTTCCCTGGGAAAGAATTCAATGTTCCGTGGCTTCGATATTTTCAGTCTTCAGACTTTCAAGTTCATGGTTTTGGTGCTGAAACTTATCAGCATTAAAACTTTTGATATACACCTGCTTATTCTGCATAGCTATGCACTGTAAATGAGAGGTGAGGCATTCATTTAACATTTGTTTTCAACATTGTCATGTCACTATGCGAATCCTTTTATTACTCAAGATGTGTATAGCACCCTGTCTTCCAGATGTCAAACTGCAATAGGAGGAATAATTTTACACCTCGCAAAAATAAAATAATTATAGAGGTTCTATGTCAGCATGGCTGCAACCTGATTGGATTGATGAGCAATATTGTATGGGGAAATCAAGTGTGGACAGATCGTATGATCAGTGCCGTGAGTGGACATAACAGATCCAGGGAGGCCTGCTGGGGATGTTGCTCTGATGTGATCCTCCATGCAGGCAACAGACACTGCCACTATGAAAGGGTAAGGAATACCAATGGAAGTGGGCCACCATTGCCTCCCCTGGGTGAAATAATGATGTTCCTTACCTCCCATTGTAACACCTGCCAGGATCATCAGATACCTGGGGGAAATATTTATTCAGGTGTTCCAGGATGTACAGATATGTCCAATGTTCACAAATACTGCAGCATATACCATTTCTCAATGAAGGACATTTACTCATTCACAGCTCTTACTATAATGTTATATTTGTGTTACAGCATCAGAACTATGCTGTGGCTGTAACAACACACCTGAAGCAGATAAACAATGTAAGTGTTATAGCATGTTATCCTGTCTACACACTGCAAACATAACACTGCCCTCAGCATGTGTGATGTTGTACTTTTCAATTGTATAGCCTCCTCAACACTGGAACAGTAGCAAAACATGTCACATAAGTGTCTCCATATCCTGTTAGTGTCATCTGCAGCTGTCGTGTGCCCCTGCCTCCTGTTATGACTGTGGAGTATACTCATATGTTGTTGTGTGTGTACCATTTTAATCTACAGATACATCTTAATGAGACATGGGCCATGAATCGTCAGGCACAGACAGACCTGGTAAGGTTGTTTCTATAGTTACTATATAGCAACACTGTTTATTACACCTGTGATCTATGGTATTAATATTGGCTTATTCCCTACACAGGTAAACCTGCACAATATCTGCACCATTTGTCACATGACTCCATATTTTGTTAGTGTGATCCACAGCTGTAGTGTACCTCTGCCTCATGTTATGACTTAAGAGTATACTCACTTCTTATTGCTTGTATGCCATTATATCATATAGGTTTTGCTTTACGTTGGATGATAAGTTTCCCAACCAGGAAGGACGTACCTGTTAAGTCATTCTACATGGTTGCTATATTTCACTATTGATAATTACATCTGCACCCTTCATGACTAATGTGGTCTTGTTCACCTGCATAGGACACCTACAATTTTCATATCATCATTGCTCGCCTAGTATGTGTATATCTTATTTGTTGTGTGTTATACATCGGGTGGAATGCTACAGGATGCTTTGTATGTGCTTAATAATAGAGTTGTCCAAAATTTCAGTATTATGCTCATCATTTGACCTCTGTGAATGAATGTGACATGCATCATCTGATGCTTTTTATAGCACATCACCTACCTACCTCCTCCAGTACCTTCTCCAGATGTGATGTGTATCACTCTGGTAGTATGACTAATTGCAAATGGCCCACTCCACGGGGTTCACTGCCTGGCCAGGAAGGGGACAGACGTGGTTAATAATGTAGCCTCCAACAGGGAGGATAATGTGGTTGGCCATTATGATGCTTTGGGGACAGAATGTTGACCATGACCTATTGTCCCATGTAGAGTCTGGTTATGATGGTGACTATTCCTGATGATGGACCAATACTATCCTTTGGACTGCACATGGGAGTGTAGCTGATGTGCATGGATGCATGGCAGAAGGTGTTTTCTTACTATTGCATGCACATGAGCAATCGCAGTAAAGTCATGACTTTGACATGTAAGCAGTTGCCCTTGCCACCGATCATGTAGCACACCAGCTGC